>NW_018251329.1:31028-33074 GCF_001263595.1 Phalaenopsis equestris | reverse complement strand
TTCCATTTAATGAGGTGAGCAGCCACTTTCTTATGAAATTGCCACAAGACAGACCAACGAGTCCCAACGTTATCATATTTCTAAGCTTGTGTCACCAAATCAAGAAAAGTAGCATGTGAAGTCGAAGAATTAAGAAATTTAAATCGAGATATGGACAACTTGACAGTAAAAGCTAAAGTGAGCAAAATAGGATTATGGTCAGAAGTAATATGACTCAAATTTTAAACCATCACAAAAGGAAAATGGCTTATAAAAGTCGAATTAGCCAAGAAGCGATCCAATTTCTAATAAAGAAAACTCCTCCTTCAAGTATAAGGAGATCCAGGCATTAGACATGGAGTTACAAAATCTATTAAAAAGAGCAAGCTCAAATCTGTCACCACATTTTCTTTCCATCGGCTTCATGATCATCTTAAAATCCCCACCAATAAACCAATTCTCATTGATGATACTTCCCATAAACTCAATTTTCTGCCAAAGCAAGTGTTTTTTCATGCAATAAAGAGCTAGAGTAAACAAAAGTGTCACACCCCTGAAATCCATCAAAACAAATTTGAGTGAGAATGTATTGATCCTCATCTTCAATAACTAAAAGAGTGATAATGGGCTTTCAGAAAACCCAAATTTTTTTTTAACGTTGCAGTGAGAACGATAGCCATTGATTTTATTTAGAATTCTGTGTTTATTAACATGAACCAAAGGTTCCAAAATAGCAAAAATGAGTAATTTGTGAACCCTACACAAGTTTTTAAACCTATTAAGGGAGTTAGGTGATACGCCTAAAATATATAGTGTTTTCAGACATATTTTTATTCCTAATTTTGAGATATTGCACTTTAATGGAATGTATTTTTCTATTTTTTTTTCAAGTATAGGTGAAAGGGTGAAAAAAAAATAGAAAAAATGCTTAAAGGAGTGAAAAAGGATCAAATTTGGAGCAAAAAGGAGAAAATTGTGAAAATAAGTTTTAGCGCGTAGGCGTCAGATCCGGTGCTTAAACACCAGTTAAATAGAGAAGGCCACGCCTAAGTGTCAAGATCCAGCGCTTAAGCTCTTGTGGAAAATACTAGACGAGTAAAATCAGTTTTCACAAATTTTGAAGGGATTTTTGAGGTACACATTGGCTTAAGAGGTGGTTGTAACCACCATGGATGAATATTATCATGAAAAGATGCGTCTCTTGGGCAAATACATCGAATCAAGACACATTTTAAAGAGATCCCAAGGCACCACTTGAAAAACTATAAAGGAAAGAAGGGAGGACTTAGAAAAAAGTCTTGAAAATATTGGCAAGTTTTGAAAGTTCTTTTCTAGGGAGTAAGTTCAAAGAGATTTTCAGGAACCACTTTTTATTTAGTTTATCCTTTTCGTTATTTTGTTTTGAGTTATTGTAAAAGAGACGAGATTCAAAGAAACTTCAAGAGTTTGGTGGAGGACTTAAGCTAAGTTTTTATCTTTTTGTTTTAGACTACTTTTGGTTTTAATCGAGACTTGTTGTTGGTTTGACAATGATTTCTTCTTTTAAACTAAAGTGTGGTTTTGTTTTCTCCATAGATTCTGAGTAGTTTCCTTTATCTTTCTTCTTAAAATGATATGTAATTATGTTATGGATGGAAGTTGTGGATGGAGAGTATTGATCTTTAATGTTGGAAGAAGTTGTGATGATTTAAATCCATTAATTTTGTTTACTTCTTGATTTGGCCAATCCAGATGTTAAAATTTATTGTGAGAACATGTAAGAACTGGGTTGATATTATCTCAATTAATAATTAGAAAGAATCACATGAGGTTATATGAATGAGAATGTAGTTCATATGATTGAGTGCAAATAAATAGGAAAATATTCATTGAAGGGTGTAGAGTTAGAGGACTTTAAATTGACAGATTAAAGCCCACAACTTGGTTTATTATTTTTGGTTCTGATACAAGAATGTTAAACCCCAGGTGGAGGGAGTTAAGGAAACTCTAGAGTGAGGGCTAGTATCTTCCTTGCCTAACCGGTATTCAGAACTATTCAAACTTTAAATTAGCCAATGTTCTTTATAG
>NW_018251329.1:25649-28491 GCF_001263595.1 Phalaenopsis equestris | reverse complement strand
ATATATATATATATATATATATATATATATATAAACAAGTTTACAAAATAAGGAAATGAAATAACACAACTTATCTTAAAGTCCTACACAAGTAAATCACTTAAAGTTCCCTTGAAGCACTTTCTCTCTTTACAATCAACACTGAATTCTCTCTTAGATATGTAATAGAGAAGAAACCTCTCACCTTCCCTCTCCTCCTACAATTCTTCAAGAAAATACTGTCCAAAAATAAGACTTTACTCTACACTTAGACGGACTCACACACACCCACACACACACGAACACAAACAAACCCAGTCACACACACACGCGCGCGCGCGCGCACACACACATACACACAATGTGAGAGGCATCAGCCCCTCTCTTTTAAAGTGGCACAAAATCCCTCCTTCTTCCCAAGAGCTTCACTTTAAGAGACACATCTCTTCACTTCGAGTGTCTAGATTAATTGAATCACTAAAAGAGACACATCTCTTCTTTTAAAAACCACTAGTTAACTCCAAGAGACACATCCCTTCATTAAAGAGCCTTTTCAAGTGTTTAGATGCATTAAATCAGTTCATGGGGTGTTTGAATCTGTTGGGAGCCTTCTAAAACATAAAAATTTTCTAAAAATCTGACCATAATCATCCCGGGAGCTGTCAGCGCCAGTTTTGGCGCCTTTAGCACCATTTTTTGGTTGCTTTTCTAGACTCGAGTGCCATCGGCGCTGGTCTGGGTGTGTCGGCGTTGGTCTGGGCGCCGTCGGCACTGGTCTGGGCATCGTTGGCACTGGTCTGCAGGAGCTCCACTGTTTCGCTCCATTTGGCTTTAACCATATGCGTAACTATTAAAGCTCCGTTTCACCCCGTTTCAGTTGTGTTTCATTCCTAACAGTTAGACCTACAAAATAAGCATGAAAAAACCTTTCTTTAAAGTGTAATTTCATTAAAAAACATGTGATAATTGAGAAGTAGATTAGGCATCGAAAGACATATCAAGATTTGTCATGCCAGAATTTTCTTTCTTGCTCGTTTTAGCTAAAAAATTGCAATGTTTTTGCTTCTTTTTCACCAAAAGTCCATTTCTTGTACCTAAAACTTAAAACATGAAAAATATCTTTCTTTAAAGTATAAAATCACCAAAAATGAGTATAAACTATTGGTCTTAAAATGCATATATTTTTGGTGCAACAAAGTCCGCCAAACTTAAATGTTACTTGTCCTAAAGTAACACTTTTACTACATAAAAATATGACTTTTGGTAAAAAGTTTATCTTCTAAATTTTTACAATTTGGTCTACTAAATATAATAGCACAACTTAAGAAAAATTTTTAATAACTTAAGTCAAAACTAAAAGTATAAGAATATTTAATAGTCATTTAAGATTTTTGGTTCTCTATTCATTTCAAGAAGAATTGCAATTTTGTCATATTTAAGTTACTTAGAATATTCATTTGAAATAGAACTTCATGAGATCTTATTAGTAAGGATGATAATTGATACACCTAAAATAAATAGTATTTTTAGACATATTTTTATACTTATTTTTTGAGATATTGCGCTTTAATGAAAAGTATTTTTGTATTTTTCATACAGATACAAGTAAAAATGGAAAAAAATTCTTAAAGGGGTGAAAAAGGATTAAATTTGGAGCAAAAAGGTGAAAAATTGTGCAAAATAGTTTTGGCGCTTAAGCGCCAGATCCGGTACTTAAGCACCGGTTAATTAAAGAAGGTCGCGCTTAAGCACCGAGATCCCACGCTTAAGCGCCATTAGCAGTTACTAGATGAGTAAAATCAATTTTCATTAATTTTAAAGAGGTTTTTGAGGCACCCATTAGCGTAATGGGTGATTGTAACCACCATGGACGAAAATTATCATGAAAGGATGCGTCTCTTGGGCAAATACATCAAATCAAGACACATTTTGAAGAAATCCCAAGATACCTCTTCGAAAACTATAAAAGAATGAAGAGAGGACTTAGAAAAGAGTCCTGAAAATATTGGCAAGTTTTGAATTTTCTTCTATGGGGAGTTAGTTTGGAGAGACTTTTAGGAACCACTTTTTATTTACCTTATCCTTTTTGTTATTTACCAGGAACCACTTTTTATTTACCTTATCCTTTTTGTTATTTTGTTTTGAGTGCTTGTAAAAGACAAGAGATTCAAAGGAACTTCAAGAGTTTTGGTGGAGGACTTAAGATAAGTTTTTAACTTTTTTTTAGACTACTTTTGATTTTAATCGAGACTTGTTGTTGGTTTGAAAATGATTTTTCTTTTAAAATAAAGTGTGGTTTTATTTTCTTCATGGATTCTGAGTTGATTTCCTTATCTTTATTCTTAAAATGATAAGTAATTAAGTTTTGGATGGAAGTTGTGGAGAGTATTGATCTTTAATGATAGAAAAAGTTGTGATGATTTAAATCGATGCACTTCATTTACTTCTTGATTTGTCCAATCCAGAAGTTAAAATTTGTTTTGAGAAAATGTAAGAACTGGGTTGGTATTGTCTCAGGCGATAATTGGAATGAATCACATGAGATTGTAAGATTGAGAATGTAGTTCATATGATTAGGTGCAAATAAATAGGGAAATATTCATTAATGGGTGTAGAGTTAGAGGACTTTAAAGTGACAGGTTAAAGCCCTCAACTTGGTTTGTTATTTTAGGTTATGATACTAGAATGTTAGCTCCCAAGTGGAGGGAACCAAGGGAACTCTAGAGCGAGAGATAACATCATCCTTGCCTAGCCGGTCTTCAGAACTACTCAAATGTTAAATTAGCCAATGTTCTTTATAACATCTCTAGTAAGGGTAAAGAATATTATGGCTCCTATTTGGCACAACACAATTTGTATACTT
>NW_018251329.1:24180-25639 GCF_001263595.1 Phalaenopsis equestris | reverse complement strand
TAGAATTCCTATACTTATTACTGATTCATGATAAGGAGAAAGATATTTTCATATTTAGTGATTTTCTTCTACAAAAACTCATGTTATCATTTTAAGTTTGTTCTGTTTTTGTCAAAATATTAAAATTACAAAAAATATTTAAACTTTCTTTACTGCGAAAACGTCAATAGTTTAAATAATTGTCTTTTTAAAAATAGAAAGTTTTCTAAAAATTGCATATTACATATCTTCCCTGTGTGTTCAATATTCAGGTGTTAATCAAAAAGTCATATATTACTTGATAATGATGTGTATACTTGCGTAGTATTTGAATATAACCATATATAAATTAAAAATTTAAATTCTTATTTTTCTTCAGGATCTGTTGACCTCATTTTCTGTTGAGGTTTAGTTTTTCCTCTTTAGTAGCCTAGGGTCTAGCCATAGGACCTTTTCCTTTTGACTATTCTTAGAAAACTAGACATGGAACCCTCACCAATAGAAATTCCAAACTCTTCTCTACTCAACTTGAAGTTCCACATGTTGGTCTCAACCTCTGGATACTTAGTAGGTGGGGTCACTATGGGGAAACTCAAGATGAGTCACCCTTACGACTGCTGGGCCATAGGGTTAACCCTGGGTGTTGGTCTGGAGCTAAGGCATTCACTACACTCATCTACACTCACAATCACTCACAACCCTAAACTCAAATTTCTAGCCTGGATCCCTTGATCTTTTTGGTATACCCATGTAGATGGTCCCCTAAACCTACGAGCCCTAGGGCTATGGTTTGGCTGAGACCACTATGTAGAGGACCCAAAATGGGTTTCCATTGGTTCATGGCTTGTTGGTGATGATTGGTACCTTAACTCTACCAAAATACGCATCTCGGTCTTTTACCCATAAAGCACCCCCAAATTACCAAAATACCCATCCATAGCTCAAAATCCCAAAAATTCCAAAAATTCCCAGAAAATCCTAATAAATCACAAATATTCTCAATTGCATTTCTCTCAACTACCACATGGTAAATCTCAAATATTCCCAATTTCATTTCTCTCAACTACCACATGACCCAATTTGGCCAATTTGACCATCACTAACCAAAATCCCCAAATTGTCCTTTAAAGAGCCAAATTTCCCCAAATTCAACTCAAATGTCCATCAATTTGATCGCAATTGACCCCAATTCTAGCCCTAAACTCAAATTCACTTTTTATACCAAACTAAACCAAATCAAAGCTCAATTGTTCCATAATTTGAGCCCAATTTTGATTTGGGTCAAAACCCCAATTTTGACCATATGACCTAATCTCACCAAATTGAACCCATAGCCTAGTCAATTGGCACCAAAAAATGTTGAAAAATCTTTATAACAATCCTATACATCAAAATAAACCATAAATTGGCCTTGGTGAAGTCTCAAATCCATTTGATTTTGGCCTAAATCCAAAGTTCCCAAATTTAGCCCCAAATTGGT
>NW_018251329.1:22309-22750 GCF_001263595.1 Phalaenopsis equestris | reverse complement strand
GGGTTCCCTGAGCTCCTAGCCACCTCCCCCTGGCCGGCCGGCCGGCGTAGTGGCTGAAAAAGCCCAAAATCGTGAGCCATGTTGACCTCATTTATGGTTGAGGTTTAGTTTTTCCTCTTTAGTAGCTGAGGGTCTAGCCATATGACATTTTCCTATTGACTATTCCTAGAAAACTATACATGGAACCCTCACCACTAGAAATTTCAAACTCTTCCCTACTCAACTTGAAGTTCCACATGTTGGTCTCAACCTCTAGATACTTAGTAGGTGGGGTCACTATAGGAAAACTCAAGATGAGTCACCCTTAGGACTGCTGGGCCTTAGGGTTAACCCTGGGTGTTGGTCTGGAGCTAAGGCACTCACTACACTCACTACACTCATCTACACTCACAATCACTCACAACCCTAAACTCAAATTTCTAGCCTGGATCCCTTGATCTT
>NW_018251329.1:20872-21453 GCF_001263595.1 Phalaenopsis equestris | reverse complement strand
TGACCTAACCACCCTAAAGCCACCAAATTAACTCCACCACAGCCATTAGTTGGACTTAGTGACCAGTCCAAATACCATGAAACCACCTAAATCAAGCCATGGACCAAAGGTCCCCCAAATTAAGGGATCTTATCTTCAAAAATGCACATGCTTAAGATATTTTTACCAAATCAAAGCACATTTGCATTAAATTGTTGTGATGGATTCCTCATCCAAATTAAATTGAAGAGTTCGTCTGCCCTCTACCTAAGAACCATAATGCACCCAAACTTATGCCCTGAGAGCTACCTCATGGCCATTTTTATAAAAACTCACCTCCCACGGGCATGGGAGGTGTGCTAAAATTTTCCTAGAGAGGCCTCTCCAAACTCCACACAGAGCTTCCCTCAGATCCCCTCAGTGCATTCTGGCCATTTTTCCTCACCCATTCCCATTGTCGGAGCTCAATTTTGAGCTTGAAACCTTGCCGGAAATCAGGACATAACCCAATACATCTCCACAGTCCACCAAACTCAGTGAGAGAAGCTAAAATCCCACAAAATCCCCCTCCCACAGAGCCTCTATCATAGCTCTAGACCAAC
>NW_018251329.1:4458-20635 GCF_001263595.1 Phalaenopsis equestris | reverse complement strand
AAACTCCTCTTCCTCCCGAGCTCATTTTGATTCTCCATTTACTTAGGCTTGATTTTATGGTACATTAATCATATGGATCTGTTTGTCTCACTTAGACGTCACTTAGACGAGTCCATAGGATCTAGGATCAAACCTGAGGTTATTTGGTTGAGTCTAGGCTGAGATCTTATGGTTTTAGTGTGGACGGCCACGGGATCATTCTATCAAGGACGATGACGAGGAGCCGTTTGATCAACAGTGTATCAAAAGGAAGGGGGAGATTGAGCCGAACGCCGGACAACACTTTGGGACATAAACAGCAGGCCGAGTCAGCAAGCTACGTGGACGGCTGCGTCTAGCCAGAGCGCGCCACGCATGCCGCGCATGCCTTCGGATCTGTCGTAGGTTGAGGTATCACGTGCTGTTTAAATAGATAAATAGGGCTTTTTCTTATTTATTTAAATACCCTTAACTTAGAAAATTCATATTTAAATACCCTTACTTATTTATTTAAATACCCTTAACTTAGAAAATTCATAATTTTATGTAGAAAAATCACAAAAATAAAATAAAAATATCCTCTTGCTCAATGAATAGAGGAGAACAACGTGGAATAAAATTTCAGGTCAAGTTCATTTGATGCATAAAATAATTTTAATTAATTAAACACTGTTTGGGATCACTTGATTCTCCATGCATATTGATACATCACCTTGGCTTGAAATTTTGGCATGTTCTAGACCCTATCAAGAGAAACATTCTCTAATTTTTCCAAAGTCAGAGTAGATTCCTATACAGAGATGCATATTTTTCAATTTCTTGCACATTGTTTCATTAAAATAATCATGGAAATTAGCATATTGATTATAAAATTTTAAGAAAATTTTGGAAGGTCCACAAAGTTGATTTTTAAAGATAAGTATCATTTTAGCACTTAAATGATTTTTTTTAAAAATCAAAATATAACTAAAAAATTTACAAAAACTTATTTTTTGAGTTCTCTGTGATCAGGCGTATTTTCTAAAAATAAAATTGTGTTTAAAATAAAAACTTGATTTTTGAGCTCATTTTGAATATTTAAAATAATTAAAAATCCATAAAAATCACAAAGATAATAAAATTCATGAAAATGTTTTAAGTTACTTTCTAAGCATTTAGGACCCATTAGGAAATTTTTCCTGATTTTCTAAATAAATATATTGAATTTCAAAGCTTAAAAATAATTTTTTTAAAAGGCTATAAATGAGTTTTCACTAAAATAATTACAATAAATCAAAGAAAAATCAGAAAAATAAAAAATTTGCTCCTCTGAGTCCTCTGACCTTAGGGAGATTTTTTAAAAATACAAAACTTAATTTTCACCTCCTAAAATAGTTTATTTTTATTAAATTACCCATAAAATAAAATAATTCTAATAAATCATAGAGAATTCAAAAAATTATGAAATTTGATCCAAAGGCTTATCTAGTTTAGGTCTACCTCCAGTAAAAATTTCAAGGGATTATAATTTTTCTTCGTAATGTTAGAAAATTTTATTGAAAAATCTTTTTTTTTGCATGAAAATAATTGTCAAATTAAATTAAACTTTGAAAAATCACATTTTCTCCTCTGATGTCTCAATTGACCCATGAATGAGGTAGGATAAAATATTTAAAGTCATTTAAATTGAATTTGACAAATTATGAGGTGTCAGAGCCTTAGGGGCAAATGTATAATTTTTGGAAATTTTGCCTTAATTAACATTTAGGCTTAATTCAAGGAGGGATAATGGGTAACCTCTAATCTCAATCAATTTATTTGATGTCTGAAACACAAAGGGGTTAATTGATAGAAATCAATCTCACTTTCTTAATTAAGACTAATAAATTTCTAAATTATTAAAATTTGGAAGTTTATTAAAATTTAATGACCCTGGACTTAGGGGTATGACTTTTGAAGCCAATAATTAATCAATTTAATACCCCTATTTTGATTTTCAAATAAAATTCAAATCATGAATCATGACCACTTAAAGCTTAACCCTATTCAAAACTAATTAAGATACTCACCTAGGTCTTAAGGGCTTAGTAGTGACTTAGGATAAATTAAAAATTATTTAAATAAGGATTAGAGAAATAAACATAATTATATCAAACATTCTTGAAACACCACTAAGCCCAATTAGGATTAAGATTTGGCTAAGTGTTCAACTTACACTAACTTGCCTCTTTAAGGGTCTTCACCCACATAATTTTCAAATTAAATGATAAGTGATAATTACCCTATTCTTAGGGATAATTGAGACATCAGGGCTCACTGAGTAATAAGGGTATTTACAGGATGAACCATTAAGGAACATAAAAAGTTTAAATGGACTCGAGGCTTTTCACGAGTTGGTGAGAGGGAGGCACGGACCTGCTTCCCCCTTCTAACTTGTTGGATACCTCAGAGGCCTATTAAACTTAATATTCTTCGCTTAATGAAATCATCCTTAATTAAACTGTTAAGGACTCACTAAGATATGACATAGGGATAGGAAAACCACCAGAACTTTACTTTTCATGCTCTTCATAAATGCCCTCACATGCATTTTTAAGTTTCAAGTGGTGGAATGAGAAAACTCGCCAGACATGTTCTTACAGTTTATAGTGTCGCCTTTCTTGTGCCTTTTCCTTACATGCTCTATGCTTACGTTGTTTCTTTTTATACTTGCGTTTACCTACATGTATGAAAACAACATAAAATTGCATGTTAACCAAAACCAAAGCCCAAAACCAAAACTAAAGTCAACCAAGATAAAATCCACCACCACAAAATTCGCCACAACATTCAAAATATAAAACAACTCAAAATTTAATCACAAACTCACACAAAACCACAACTTCAACTAAATTAAGATGTCTCTATCGGATGATTGGGAATTTCTCAGATGAGGTAACCTATGGTTGCTAATGAGGCTTCCCACGGTTTAAATGAAATTATGGAACTCATTAAGTTGGGTTTAGTAAGTTCATTTGGACTAAGTGAATCCAATCGAAAATAGTGATCCCGGAACGAGGGAACCGTAGGATCCTAACCGGTGTCGCTCTAATAAACTTTAATATGCCCTCCTAAAATTTAAAGAACTTCAACCATAGGGCCACCTGATTTGATATTATAACTTTTCACACTAGAAAACTCGACTCGTCACAGCAAGGGACTAGCATGGTGGGCAACACGGCCATCTTCAACAGCAAAACCTGTCTTCCCCAGCTAAACCATTCTTCCTTCCTTAGACTTAAACAACAAAGTCAGAGGACTTCGAGGTTGCTTTCTTATGCAACGTAAATCCTCACCTTATCTTTAGGCCTTTGCATAGTCCTGCTATACAAAATAAGCTCTAACTTGTCTTAGGATTCCGAGGTTGTCGTTTGTCACGACCTAAATCCTCACATCTTTCAGGCTATTTGTGTGATCATTTCACACAAATGTAAGCCCTAACTAATAAAATTGACAAAATGAAACACCTAAATATTTATATAAACAAGGAAAGGATTTGATCATTCGAAGATGTGTACCATTAGAAGAAAATTATGAAATTATCCAAAAATGTCATAATTTTGATTTTGAGGTGCATTTTTGTGTTGATAAAACAACGTACAAAAGTCTACAATCTGGATTTTATTGGCCTATAATTTCTAGAGATGTTAATGCTTATATCAAAACTTGTGATAGATGTTAAAGAGTAGACAATATTTCTAGAAGAAATGAGATTCCCCTCAATTATATACTAGAAGTTGAAATATTTGATGTTTTGGTATTAGATTTCATGAGACCATTTATACCATCTTTAAGAAATTTATATATTCTGTTAGAGGTTGAGTATGTATCCAAATGGATAGAAGATGTTGCTTTACCTCGATGTGATGATCAAAGTGTTGCAAAATTTTTTAAAACGAATATATTTTAGAGATTTGGGATGCCGAGAATTATCATTACATATGGGAAAAGTCATTTCCAGAATGCCATGATGGAGAAGTTATTAACGAAATATCATATAAATCATAGAATTTTTACGGCTTATCATCCTCAAACAAGTGATTTGGCTGAATTATCCAATTGAAAAATTAAAAAAATTATGGAAAGATCTATAAATCCAACAAAAATGGATTGGTCAGTCAAACTTGACTATGCTTTGCGGGCTTATAGGACTGCATATAAAACTCCGATAGGAATGTCCCCATATAGGCTAATATTTCGGAAAGTTTGTCACTTACGGGTTAAACTTGAGCTTAAAGCATATTGGGCTAATAAAGAGTTCAATTATAATTTATAAGATGCTGGTGAGAAATAATTGTTACAATTAAATAAGCTTGAAGAGTTAAGGAATGAATCTTATGAGAGTGTTAAGATTTATAAAGAAAAGATTAAAATGTGGCATGATCGAAAGATTATTGCTAAAAATTTTAAGTCAGGGCAACAAGTTTTACTGTATATGCAAGGTTAAGATTATTTCCAAGCAAACTTAAGTCCTGGTGGATGGACCCATTTATTGTGATAAAAGTTTATCGTTATGGAGTTGTGGATATTAAAGATCCTAATTCTGAGAAAATTTTTAAAGTGAATGGACATAGACCAAAACCTTATTATATAGGGGATCAACATAAATATATTGATGGAATGATGTTGGGTCAACCAAAATGAGCACTGGTTACATTAGGCTGACGACGTAAAACCAAGCGTTTTGTGGGAGGCAACCCATAGTTATTAGTGTGTTTTTTCCTTGATTATTGTTTTGGGTCTGATTAAGAAATTTGAGATAGTATTTTTGAGTTTATTATGTGCTAGTAATAATTTTTAGACTTTATTTAGTGACCTAGACATGTTAGAATAAGAACTTAGACATTAAGTTGCCGGGTGCAAAAATATGTGTTTGGAGTTACTCCACTTAAGTTGCCTCAAATTGAATAAATTATTATGGAGAATTTTGAGAGAGAAGGGAGTTATAGGAAGAAAAAATAGTCATTTAAGTGCTATGAGACAATTTAGGGGTGGTTTACTTAGGCTAATAGTGCATTTTACTTAAAATTTAAAAATTTATATATATCTAATGCTAAACTATTTAATCTGTTAAAAATTTAAGTTTAGGGGGATGAAAAATATTTTCAAAATTGGAATTTTACTTGTTCTCAAAGCACTAAAAGTGAATTTGATTTTAAAAGAAAAATTGATTATGTATATGAAGTTATATTATGGAAGTAAAATTTGATTTTAGAAATAAGTAAGAAAATTTAATTATAATTTTAAGTAAAGAAGAAAAACTATATGTTAATAATTTTTAGTATAGAAAATGATTAATATAAGTGACTATCTTTAGTAAGAAAAATTGTATTTTTGAAAAATTTAGATAATTTAGAATTTTATTTTTAATACTTAAATTTCTTTTATTAAAATGATTTTCAAAACTATTATTTTATTTATAAGTAAAAGTCTTATATCAAGACTTTACTTTATGAAAGGAGAAGTGGAATTCAAAATCATTAAAGGCTTACCCAGATATAGTAATCCTTGGGGAGGAGAAGCTTGAAGATTAGTGCCTAATCAAAAATTGATTTTACATTTGATCTTTTTAAAGTATAAGACTTGATAAAATCTTAAGCTTATAAATATAATATAGTAAGTAAAATTATTTGTAATAAAAATTTTTAAGTTGAGAAAATAAAAGAACTAAAATCTAAATTTAGAGAACTTACAATATTTCTGAATTAGATATGAACTCATATTTTCATAGTTCTTAACATTAAAAATTTTTAAACTTTAAGTTGGTCTCAATTACTAATTATTTTTTCTAAATTGGACTACTATATTTCTAAATCTAAATTTTAGTAACTCCTGAAGAAACTCATATACATATCATACATATTTGGTTTTTAAAGAATCAAGTGTAACTTGAGGACAAGTAACATTTTATGTTTGGGGGATTTTGATACACGTAAAATATATAGTATTTTTAGACACATTTTAATACCTATTTTTTGAGATAATGTGCTTTAATAGAAGGTATTTTTGTGTTTTCTTGCAGCTATAAGTAAAAATGAAAAAATGCTTAAAGGATAAAAATGGATACAAGTAAAAATGGAAAAAATGCTTAAAGGAGTGAAAACGGATCAAATTTGGAGCAAAAAGGTGAAAAATTGTGCAAAAGTGTTTTGGCTCCTAATCACTAGATTCGGCACTTACGCGCTGGTTAAACAGAGAAGGACACGCCTAAGCACCAAGACCCCATGCTTAAGCACCTGTGGCAGTTACTGGATGAGTAAAATCGATTTTCACAAATTTTGAAGAGGTTTTTGAGGTACCCATTGGCTTAATAGGTGGTTGTAACCACCATGGACAGAAATTATCATGAAAGGATGCGTCTCTTGGGCAAAAACATCGAATTAAGACACATTTTGAAAAGAATCGAAGGCACCTCTTGGAAAACTATAAAAGAAAGAAGAGAGGACTTAGAAAAAGTCCTGAAAATTTTGGCAAGTTTTGAACATTCTTCTATGGGGAGTTAGTTCGGAGAGATTTTCAGACACCACTTTTAATTTTATTTTATCCTTTTTGTTAGTTTATTTTGAGTGATTGTAAAGAGAAGAGAATCAAAGGAACTAAAGGAACTTCAAGAGTTTGGTGGAGAACTTGAGATAAGTTTTTATCTTTTTTTTTTAGCCTACTTTTGGTTTTAATTGAGACTTGTTGTTAGTTTCACAATGATTTCTTGTTTTAAACTAAAGTATGATTTTATTTTCTCTATGAATTCTGAGTAGTTTTCTTTATCTTTCTTCTTAAAGTGATAAGTAATTAATTTTTTGATGGAAGTCGTGCAGAGTATTGATCTTTAATAATGGAAGAAGTTGTGATGATTTAAATCCAAGAACTTCATTTACTTCTTGATTTGGCCAATC
The DNA here is from genome assembly GCF_001263595.1 of Phalaenopsis equestris. Classification (NCBI taxonomy): domain Eukaryota; kingdom Viridiplantae; phylum Streptophyta; class Magnoliopsida; order Asparagales; family Orchidaceae; genus Phalaenopsis; species Phalaenopsis equestris. Next base: position 13,745 of record NW_018251329.1, on the reverse strand, counting down.
CAGATGTTAAAATTTGTTGTGAGAACATGTAAGTACCGGGCCCGTACTGTCTCAGTCAACAATTAGAAAGAATCACATGAGGTTGTATGAATGAGAATGTAATTCATATGATTGAGTGCAAATAAATAGGAAAATATTCATTCATGGGTGTAGAGCTAGAGGACTTTAAAGTGATAGGTTAAAGCCCCCATCTTAGTTTATTATTTTAGGTTCTGATACGAGAATGTTAGCCCCCAGGTGCAGGGAATCAAGGGAACTGTAGAGCGAGAGCTGGTATCTTCCATGCCTAGTCAGTCTTCAGATGTTTTCAAACTTTAAATTAGCCTATGTTCTTTATAGCATCTCTAGTAAGGGTAAAGAATATTATTGCTCCTATTTGGCACAAAACAATTTGCATACTTCCACAACAGAATTCCTATACTTATTACTGATTCATGATAAGAAGAAAGATCATTTCATATTAAGTACTTGTCTTTTACAAAAGATTTAGTTTTCTTTTACAAAAGCTTCTCCTCACATAATTTTCGTTTTATTTCTTTTTCTTTCTCTTTTATTGTGCCTTTAGTTTTTTTTTTCTTTTCTTTTAGGATCATTTTAATTCCTTTCTTTTTTTTTCTTTTCACGTGAGGATTACTATATTTGGATAGCCTTTATTTATTTTAACCTTCACTATCCTCTTCTTAAAGTTAAAAAATGTTCACATTCCTTCACTTTGTAAATTCATATTAGTTTTGAAGATCATTCATAAAGTCTCATTTTTTTCTTCTTACATGAAACTCTAAGATTCTTAATACTTCAAAAATATAATTTCCTGCACTTTAAATAGAAAAGGCTTAGTCTTATCCTTTCATACCAAACATCTTAACTCTAGATTTAACTGTCATTATTGAAAACTCTTACTTAAGTCTACTATATATTTAGAAGCAGAAATATAGTTATCTAAAGTTAGCCTCTAATACCGAAGGTCATGTCCAACTAAATTTTGAAAACATAACTTATTGAGGAAAAATAAAATTTAGTTTCTTTCTTTTAAAAGAAAATTTTCTTCCCCCCAAACTTGAATTTTAAAATATTTTGCAATTAATTCCATAAAATGTACTATAAAAGTTGAATCTACTTACTACTACAACATCCTATAAAATTCATATACAGTCATAATCAGGATAGAATGACTAAAGGAGAAAGTAAATCCAGCCTAAAATATGCTTGCAGTAATATTAAACTAAAAGGAAGTATACTCACTTTTATCATGTGCTTTTGTGTTTGTATTAAACTAAAGGAAGTATACTCACGTTTGTGTTTGTGCTCTCCAAATCTTTATGTTATTGTAACACAAACACAAACGCACATGATAAAAGTGGTCAACTCTTCCTTTAGCTCATCGCATCTCACTAACTTACTTTAATTTTTTAATGGAATCACTACAAAGATAAATAAGGTACATTTTAAATGATTTTATAAATTATAATCCAAAAAATAAGATTATCCCTGAAATGTTGGCTCCCGAGCACCAACCTCAGGCATCACCTCATCCTTTTGATTAAGCACCTCTAACAGTTATAGGGATACTGTGAGTTCATCCACATGTTATTCATCAAATAGGTTCATGAATCCTATCAAATGAAAAGAAAGTCAGAGAAAGGAAGTAAGAAAATTGAGATGGAACTGTCACTATTCGAATTAATGTTGTCTCTTGTAAAACTCAAATCCGGGTGAGACCCAAGTCAAAGTGGACTCGTCAATCCCACAACTACAAAAGAATATACAAATCTAGCCATAATAAGAAGTTAAAGATTCACCTCCCTCATGACACACAAAGAAAAAATCAAACCACTAACAATTCAAATATCTACCAAACATGAATCAGACTGTTCAATCCACACTAAAGCAAACACAATAAAATACTAGTAATCATAACTCTCAAGCACACTAAATCAAACTACACTGCTAACTATGGGTTGCCTCCCATGAAGCGCTTTGTTTAACGTCGTCAGCCGAACAAATAATTCCACCTGGGTCAAAATTCCATTTAAGTAATCCTTGATTAATCTCCCAATCTTTTTCAAATCCAGGGATTCCTACAAAGTCCTCAAATTTTAGTTTTTCTTTCAGCTCTTCTATTTCAGATTGATTCATATCTTTATTCCTCATATTTCCTTCTAGATCCAATTTTCTTCTACTGATTTTTTCAATTTGTATATTAATATCATCCTTGAAATTCATAAGAAATGGATTTTTATATGATAATTCAAGATCTCCCAAATTTTGGACCCAATTTTCTTTAGATAATTCAGATTCTGGATCAAATTCTTCTATGTAATAATTCTGTTTCAATTTATCTTCTAACTCTTCCCCTTGGTACTAAGTAAATGGTGGAGGTGGTCTTTTTATATTTATCCTAGTTGAGGAAATAGGTTTTTCTAATTCCTTAGGAATTTCTTTCATTAGTCATTAAATATCCTTATCCTCATCTCTCAACTCAAAGTTCTTTGAAAACATATCCTCAAATTCTTTTCTAAATATTAGTTTGATAACTTTTTATTGCTCATCATTCATCTCTTTAGGATTTATCTCAAGGTCACTAGGTAAAATTTCTTGCGGGTAATTGTTATTTGCATTAATAATCTGCCCCAGCTAGTTATGTATATTCCTTATTGTAACCTCTTGATTTTCCAATTGCCTCGGCATTTGAATCACAACTTCCTCTAACATTAATTCCTTCTCCTCATCCTGTGAGTTGGAGTTAATTTGAGGATGTTTATTATATTAGTTAATAATCTTCCCCAATTGGTTTTCCATATTCCCTATTGTGGTCCCTTGACACTCCAGATCACTCGTCATTTGAATAACAACCTCTTCTAATAAATCCTTCTCTTCATTCTGGGGGTTGAAGTTAAAATTATGAGGAAAAAAGCTCATTATTATAATAGCCATGATTATTCCAATTATATCTTTGATTAAATTGATTATCTTGCCAAAATTGGTTTTCTCTTCCAATTTTTTATTCCCGTTAAAATTCAAACGATTTTTCCAACCTAGATTGTAATAATCGTAATAAGAATTATGTATCTCATGACCCGTTTTAATCCATTGTCCAAATGAATTTTCCTGATTATTTAGGGGCATTTTAGGATAAAGTTCTATATAATGATCTAACTTCCTTATAATATCTGCAACTTGTGAACTTCAAATAGTAAGCATATCTTCTTGAAAATTTGCTCCCCTCTTAAGGTTTCTTTTATCAAAGTTACTAACATTACAATTCAAATCTGAATATTCATTATATTTTCAATCAGTCATTCCTACATTAAATGCATGGAGTCGTTTCTGAAAGTTCTCTTTAAATCTGAGTCATAAAATTCAAGGTCTGCACCCTTGCACTACGCATACAATTTTAAAGACTTAACTAATAGGACAGATATAAAAAATATTTTAGGCATTTTAGATTTTTCACATAATAATTAAACACATTATATGATATTATAATTTCTAAATCTATGACTTATAGGTTTAACTAAAATTCTCCTAATTTTCTTATTGAAGCTTCCCCGACAAGGACACCAAAAACTTGATGCAACCCTAGTGGGTGATGTTTTTTTGCATATTTTTGTCAATTTAAATCCCTAGAACAGTGCCAAAAACTTGACCAACAACTTGAACAATGATTTAGACTATATTTAGCACGACTTCCAGTCTACGGCGCGATGTCGCGTCATGAAAAAAGGTCTTTCGGAGCGGCGGTGAGCATGCGGCCGGTCGCGATATACCCTGAAAGCGGAATGCGATGAACAACCCGTGGCCTGGCTTTCTCTCTTGGCTTTTTACCCGATTGCCTTACCCCTGATTCTCATTTCATCTTCACAAATAGTGCGATCTTCTCCCCTTGCCTCCTCTTCGCTAATGGCTTCCTCTTCTTCGGCGCATCTCACACAACGAAGCTGCTTCTTCCTCTCTTCTCACAAGTTCCTCACGCGCAAGGCTTCTTCTTTTATAGAGCCGACTCTTTAATGGTCTTCATGATTTCCCCCTCTATTTATTCTCCTGTTATCGGTATAGTGGTGTTGTTAGGAGAGGAATTCTTGGTTGTTTATGAAGGCAGATCATGCCTTAAGAGTTCTGAATGCTTACTCATGAGTATTTGGGTGAAGTTTGGTTAAAATATTGTAGTTCATCCAAAAATTAAATGAAAATTTCACTTATCCAAGCTAATTGCAAAGCTATGATGGCTTGGGGATCTACTGCTAGCGAGTTTCAGTTTTACCGGATATCTTAAATACTGCTTGAGTTGAAGTGAAATTGTTTTAGCAATGTTTGAATGCTTACTGTAAATGTTTCTGTGCAGAATGGTTAAAATTGTTGCACCCAAAACCTACAATTTTGAAACTGCCTTCCATTAAACACATTAAATTAGGGGATTGTTGGGTAACCTTTGCATCCAGCGTATTGGTGGCAGAGAAAAAGATGCTTCAGCTATGAAAACCCACAAATTTCTTGTATGTCTCATTAATTCTTCAGACCCATTTTAATTTTGAAAAATTTTATTTGATTTTAGAATAATATTATTCGGTGCAGAATCCACTTCGAGAGCGAGATTAATTTTGTTTTTCTGAGGTTAATTATGTTTGTCAATTATGTTTTGAAATGAATTTCTATTTATGCAATATCAAATATATTGATGTCACAGTTCTGTTATAAATAAATTTACTGAACAGGGGCAAAATGATTATTTTTCCAGAAATAGGTGCCCTACAGTTGTATTCACACAGCTGCAACAAACAGACAGTTTGCTTCTCTGCAGCAATTTTCCCGCAGCAGCTTTTTGAGACAGCGCAGCTGCAGCTGAAAAGCTGAGAAGCTGCAGCTGTGCTAAACAGACCCTTAGTTTTCAAAAATTTGGACAATAACTTGACCCAATTTATATTAAGTAGTTAATGTTCAAAATTGAAATGTTATATAAAATATATAAAATAGTTCACACACTAGTGGTTCCACGCAAGTGCACATATCACTTCAAGTAATATAAGGCTTTCTTTAAACACCCAAGTATCCAATCCAATGAAGAAGCAAGGTAAAAAATCCCATATGCTAATTCTATTCTACTACTATAAGCAATTCGTTCGGAAGGTTAATTAATGTGGTTTTAATGTATGCTAACGAAACTAAGTTTACTAAATTAATTTCTAAACTTTAAATATAAATTTACTAAAACTAAACAATTTTTTTTTGACAAAGAGTTTAAATTTAAGAAATTATCCATCCCACTACAATGAATTTTTGGTTAATGATAGAGCTAAATGGATTGAAATTGTATTGTACCAAATATGAGTAGTTTTAATTCTCTACCCTCGGCTTAGGGTTATAGAGAATCATTGGCTAATCATAGGTTTAGTCCCTAAATTCGTGGTTAGGCCAGGAGGAGACTGGCTCTTACTCCAGAGCTCCCACTTCCCTTCACGTGAAGGCTAACTCTCGTCTTAGTTCTTAAACACTGAGACCAAATTGGGAATTTTAGTCTGTCACCCTAGAATCTCCAGTTCTTTGCCTAGTAATATATATATTTCCCTATTTATTGACACTCAATTCCTTTAACAAAACACTCCTATAAGCAATAAAATGTTATTCTCACTTTTTTGTGAAACTCATACTCCATTTCCTGGATAATATGTTTCACAATAGACGTTAACATTTCAATTGACCAAATCAAAAAGTAAATTATGAACGGAGTGAAAAAATCATCACAATTTATTTTATATTTTAAAATTGGCACATCTAAATTGTCTCTCCATTTCATCATATCACATTGCAGGGTGAAAGACAAAGAAGACTACTTAGAACTCATGAAAAAGATACGACAAAACACTAATTTTATATATATGAACAAGTTTACAAAAGAAAGAAATGAAAGAACAGAACTCATCTTAAACTTATCCTCAAGAAAATCCCTTGAAATTCCCTTGAAGCACTTTATCTTTTTATAATCAACACTGAATTCTCTCTTAGAAATTTAATAGAGAAGAAACCTCTCACCTTCCCTCTCCTCTTGCAATTCTTCAAGAAAATACTCTCCACTAATAAGACTCAACTCTACACTTACACACACTCAAGCACACCCACACACACACGCGCACACACAAAATTCTGTCACCCGCTTCAGAAGGGCATTTAATTTACACACACACACACACACACACACACACACACATAATAGAAGAGGGACCAGTCCCTCTCTTTTAAAGAGGCACAAAATCCCTCTTTTTCCTAAGAGCTTCACTTCAAGAGACACATCTCTTCACTCCAAGTGTCTAGATTCATTGAATCACTACAAGAGACGCATCTCTTTATTTCAAAACAACTCATTAACTCCAAGAGACACATCCCTTCATTTAAGATCCTTTTTAATTGTTTAGATGCATTGAATCACTTCATAGGGTGTTTGAATCACTTGGGAGCCTTCTAGAACATCAAAAACCGGCAAAAATCCATCCATAATTGTCCCTGGCGCTGTCAGCACCGGTCTGGGGCATTTGGTGCCATTTTTTGTTGCTGCTCTGAACTCAGATGCCATCAACGCCAGTCTGGGCGTCCTCGGCACTAGTCTATAGCAGCCCCACTGATTCACTTCGTTTGTCTTCATTTCAGCTCCAATTTACCCCATTTCAGTTGTGTTTCATTCCTAATAGATAAACCTACAAAATAAGCATAAGAAAATATTTCTTTAAAGTGTAATTTCATTCAAAAATATGTGAGAAGTGAGAAGTAGATTAAGCATAGAAACACATATCAAAATGTGTCAGGACAAAATTTTCTTTCTTGCTCGTTTAACTCCAAATTGCACCATTGTTTACTTTTTTTCACCAAAAGTCCATTTCTTGTACATGACAACCAATAAAATGTAAAATAAATTCCTTTAAAGTGTAATATCACAAAAAATTAGTTTAAAATATCAGTCTAAAAATGCATATATTTTTAGTGCATCAAGTACGTAACTCTGCAGGGATGTGAGGAAATTAGTGTAGACCAAGACAGTTGTGTTGCGCAAGCAAAAAGTAAAAAATCTGGAACTCGAGAGAAACAAACTCAGCAAACTTATCATTTTCTTTTCTTGTTATTTTTATCACATTTATTTATCAAAGTATTTTTACAAAACTTAATTTTCAAACTTAATTTTCGTTGGTTGATTTTTCAAAAGGATAATTTACTTAAAATTTTTTATCATCAATTTTTTTTTTGTTTTCTTTACGGTTCATTAAAATTTAGAACCAATATATGGTTCTAGGGCTTTTTATCCATCACATAAAAGGGAAATTTTTAAAATATGTTGAAATCTAAAAGAGTACATGCTGAATACATCTAAAACATCATATGCTAAATACATATCATATATGCTGCTCTAACGCAGTACAAAAGCTTACAAAAACTGTCTGTCTGTCCTTTGTGGGATGAGATCCTGATCAAGCTAACCTACTAAGCCACGCTCCCGGAGAAGAATTTTTCTTTGCGTGTACTTAGACGTACAACCATCTCATAACTTATATGGTTGTAGCTCCTCCAATTTTGGATCAGAACAGAATCCTTACGGCATCTTGTTGTCATCCATCCTTCTAAGTGTAATGGAAACTCTGCATCATGGCACTCTAGGAATGTCGTGCTTTACTATATCGGCTCTATTTCCCTTTAAAATTAGTACCAAACCCACCGGCAGCGGAATTGCATTTGATCCTCTGAACTCACTGTGTCTGCAAACGTCAATTTTTTTCACAAAAAAAATGTTGCTTTTACTCATGAACAAGACCGTGCAGAAAGGTCTGATAAAATAATGATGATCTATATGTGGGGGAATACAGTCTCCCTCTTCATAAATATTGATGATGTAATTGTTTGGAATGCAGTCCGCTGGAAGCGCACTCAATCTGACCATTCTTTTTAACATCCACTTTATTGTGGGAGGCAATGGATCCACCTCATCTTGTTTTATGATCCCTGGAGGCTTCCCTTGCCTATCCCTGGTGAAATTATAGGAATAACCACATTGAATGGTTATCCTACCTTTCCACACATCCACTTTCATGGTTCTGAATAAGTTCTTTCCATTAGCAGACCGGCTCAATCATTATCTCTCAAATCAAAAATTCATTCTAGAATGCTTCTTTCATCACTTTTAGAAAAGACTCTAGTGTACAGTTCCAGACCTTCTAGTATGTTGACAAATTTTCCTTGAACTGCTTCATAGAATTCAAACTCTCTTTTTTTTTTACATTGCTCATCTTGTCAAATTCTGTCTTGGTAATCATATGTGACTGTTGGAGCTACTTCCTAATTTCAACATCCGCAAGAATCCATGTCTGCGCTATCTTTATATCCAATGGGATGTATGATTCTCCAACTGAGTGACCAGTAGTCTGAAATCTATTGTCGGTAGATGTGTACTCCTACAAAATGTTGTAATGCTCTATGTTTAGGAAGTTACATTCTGGGCATTCCATAAATGCCCATGTGTCTAAAAACTATATGGGAATCTTGGTGTTGCATGTCGGGCAACCCGTAAAAAGCTCATCTATAATTGCCGGTAACGTTGACTCTGTAGGAGACTCAGCTCGTTCGCTATGATAGGCAAACTAGAGGAAGTCTCTCACATGCAAGGATCATAGATTTTCCCCTCAAGAATTGTTGTCAGTAAGTTTTCTGCCTCCTTCAGGTTCCTTCTTTCTTCTTGTAGGAAAGATCTGTGTTTTCGGTGATTGGCATTTTTGCGTTGAGCTCTTCTTAATGGTGCATTTGGCGGTCTCTTATATGAGCACTGGCTACGTGCTCGGGATAAGTCGGGCTGACGACGTAAAAACAAGCGCTTTGTGGGAGGCAACCCATATTTATCAGTGTATTTTTGCTTTGATTATTGTTTTAAGTCTGATTAAGAAATTTGGGGTAAAATTTTGGGTTTATTATGTGCTAGTAATGATTTTTAGACTTTATTTAGTGACCTAGACATGTTAGAATGAGAATTTGGACGTTAAGTTTACTGGTGCAAAAATGTGCACTGGCACTTAAGTGCCAGATTCGACGCTAAGTGCTAGATTCGACGCTTAAGCGCGACAATTTAATCACATGTGCATATTTTGATTTCTAGAAGTGTAACTACAATTTAGTTAGAATAAATGTGTCTTGGCAGTTTCTAGTCGTGCCTAGATGTTATGACATCTCTTGATGAAGGCAACTCTTAGATCTGTTAAATGAACCAATTTTTTAAGGGTTTGTGAAGGAATTTCACCCTGGATTATTTTTAGCCCTAA
>NW_018251329.1:0-4267 GCF_001263595.1 Phalaenopsis equestris | reverse complement strand
TTAGAGACTAAGGTGCAGGTGCTTGAACTGCATGCTCATCTAGAACATATTGGGTGGCAACTTAAGATGCATTTTAGCCATACCAGCTATGTAGAGGAAGCAGATAAGGTGATGTTCCTTAAGCAAAAGTGAATCAAAGATGATAGTATTAGAGCTCGTCCCACCATCTATTTTATCAACTCTATATTCCTGGAGAGACTACAGAGGACAAGAATTTGTTCTTTCTATTGAAGAGTGACATTAAGTTAAGTGTAGCAATTGTGTGTTTAGAGTCATGTTTTTAAGCGTGTTAGTGCTTATATCTTGTGCTTAGTGTTTGTGTCACTTATGTGTTTAATTGTAAATGTGTGTTAAGTGTTTTGTACTTAGGAATATTTTCTCATCCAAGGCTATTTGGAGAGAAAACTACGTGTTAAATGTGTTTGTACTTGTTTGTGAATTAAGTATAAACTTTTATTACAACAAATGGGCCCATCCACCTGGACTTAAGTCTTCCTAGAAATAATCTTAACCTTGCATTATATAGCAAAAATTGTTGCCCTCACTGAAAATTTTTAGTAAGAATCTTTTGATAATGCCACATTTTAATTTTTTCTTTACAAATCTTAGCACTCTCATAAGATTCATTATTTTTCTCTTCAAGCTCATTTAATTGTAACAATCTTTTCTCACCAGCATCTTTTAAATTTTAGTTGAACTCTTTAATAGCTGAATATGCTTTATGCTCAAGTTCAATTGGTAAGTGACAAGCTTTCTCAAATATTAGCCTATATGGAGGCATTCCTATAGGATTTCTATATGCAGTCCTATAAGCCCACAAAGCATAGTCAAGTTTGACTGACCAAACTATTTTTGTTGGATTCACAAATTTTTTCATAATTTTTTTACTTTCCCGATTGGATAATTCTATGATTTATATGCCAAACCATTTAGCTAAGGATGATAAGCAGTGGCAATCCTATGATTTATATGATATTTCTTTAATAAATTCTCTATAATCGCATTTCTAAAATGACTTCCCCCATCAATAATGTTAACTCTCAGCATCCCAAACCTACAAAATATGTTCATTTTTTTAAAAATTTTGCAACACTTTGAGCATCACATTGAGGTAAAGCAACAACTTCTATCAATTTGGATACATAGTCCACTGCTAACAGAATATATAAATTTTTGAAAGATGGTATAAATGGTCCCATGAAATCTAATTCCCAGACTTCAAATATTTCAACTTCTAGCACATAATTGAGGGGCATCTCATTTCTTTTAGAAATATTACCCACTCTTTGACATCAATCACAATTTTTATATTTTTAGGCCAATAAAATCTAGATTGTAGAATTTTGTATGTTATTTTATCAACACCAAAATGTCCCCTAAAATCAAAATTATGACATTTTTGGATAATTTCATAAGTTTCTTCTAATGGTACTTATCTTTGAATGATCAAATCCCGAATGATCAGAACATTTCCTTGTTTATATAAATATTGGTCATCCCAAAAATTAGTCTTAGCTTCAGAAATAAATTTCCTCATTCATTGGTATGTCATTCCATAGGGTTTAAGATCACTAAAAATATAGTTCACAATGTCGGCATACCACGAAACACGCCACTCATTTATAGTGAACAATTTTTCATTTGGAAAATGCTCATTAATTTCCTTTTCAAAACAGAGTGGTTTTTCTAACTCAAATCTGGACAAATGATCAGCAATTTGATTTTTAGTTCTTTTTCGATCTACTGTTTCAAATTCAAATTCTTGAAAAAGAAGAAGCCATCTTATAAGTCTCGATTTAGTATCCTTCTTTTTTGTTAAGTACTTAATAACAGAATGATTTGTTTGGGCTATAAAATGAGTTCCAATCAAATATGATCTAATATGATCTAAATTTATCTAAATTTATTAAAGGCATATACTATTGTTAATAACTCTTTTTCAGTTGTTGTATAATTAATTTGAGTTTCATTAAGAGTTTTACTAGCATAGTAAATAACTTTGATAATTTTATCATATCTTTGTCCCAAAACAGCTCTAGTAGCATAATCACTTGTATCACACATAAGTTCAAAAGGTATTTCCCAATTTGGTAAAACTATAATTGGTGCAATGATTAATTTTTCTTTTAATAATTTAAAAGGTTTTAGTCATTCCTAATCAAAATTTAAAGTTGCATCTTTCTCCAGTCAATGACATAAAAGCTTAGAAATCTTAGAAAAGTCCTTAATATATCGCCTAGAATCCAGCATGTCCTAAAAAACTCTTAATTTCCCTTACATTCATTGGTTAAGGGAATTTAACGATCACTTGAATTTTAGTAGGATCTACTTCCATACCATTTTCTGATATTTGATGATCTAATACAATTTCTCCTACTACCATAAATTGGAATTTTTCCTAGTTAAGGACTAAATTTGTTTCTTCACGGTGCTTAAGAACTTTAGATAAATGTCCTAAGAATGAGTCAAATGAAGTTCCAAACACTAAAAAGTCATCCATAAATACTTCAATCCCTTTTTCAATTAAATCACAAAAAATTGCCAACATACAACTTTTAAATGTAGCAGGGGCATTACATAAACCAAAGGGCATTCTTCTAAACCAAAATTACCATAAAGACTGGTAAATGGTTTTTTCTCTTGATCTTTAGGAGATATTTGAATTTGGTGATAACTGGTATATCCATCCAGAAAATAAAAGTATTTACGCCCAGCTAGTTTATCTAGCATTTTATCTAGAAAGGGTAGTGGAAAATGATCTTTCCTAGTGACAAGATTTAATTTTATATAATTAATGCATATTCACCACCCTGTAACTTGTCTAGTAAGTATTAACTCATTTTGCTCATTCACAGTTACAGTTACTCCTCCTTTCTTAAGAACACAGTGAATTGGACTAACCCATGCACTATCTGAAATAAGGTAGATAATACCAACATCTAACCACTTTAAAATTTCTTTCTTAACAACCTCTTTCATAACAAGATTTAATATCCTTTGTGGATCAGCCCTTGGTTTGCAGTTTTCTTCTAGATTAATTCTATGCATACAAATTAAAGGACTAATTTCTTTAATATCAGCAATTGTCCATCTGAAGGCTTTCATAAAGTTTTTCAGAATTTTCATAGGCTTTTCTTCTTCTTCCTTTATTAACTTCGAGGAAATTATAACAGGTAAAATAGAGGAATCTCATAAAAAGGCATATTTTAAATGTTCAGGAAGTAATTTCAACTCAAGTTCTGGAGGTTTTTGCATAGATGGACAAATTGATTTATCTTTGTCTAACGTGTCAGAAATTTCAAAACTTTCTCGAACATAGTTTGAATCATCCTTAAGAAGATCTTCGAATTGATTTAATTCCTCTTCTTATTCATGTTTCAAATCTTGTACTTCAGATTTTTCTTCATAAGTCATTTTGAAATGGCATTCACTTAGATATATTATAACATCCATTTTAAAACATTCATCATCTTTACCTTTTACAGGGTATTTCATTATTCTTGAAATGTTAAAAGTAACGGTTTGATCATTGACGCACATTGTTAATTTCCCTTTCTGCACATCTATCATTGCTCTTCCTATGGCTAGGAATGGTCTCCCAAAAATGATAGGTATATCTTTATCTTCCTCTATATCTAGCACAATGAAATCAACAGGAAAGATAAATTGATCCACTTTCACTAGGACATCTTTTATAACTCCTTTAGGATAGGTTATTGAACGATCTGCTAACTGCAGAGTTACAGTAGTAGGGGTTATTTCTGTTAATCCTAATCTTTTAAATATTGATAATCGCATAAGGTTAATGCTTGCACCTAAATCACATAAGGCTTACCCATAAAATTTATCTCCAATTGCACATGGAATAGTAAAGCTACCAGGATCTTTAAGCTTTTCAGGAAGTTTCTTTTGAATTATAGCACTACACTCCTCACTGAGTGCAATAGTCTCATTATCTTTAAACTTTCTTTTTCTGTTGAGAATATCCTTCTTAAACTTTACATAGCTTGGCATTTGTTTCTAAGGCTTCAGCAAATGAAATATTGATTGTAAGCTTCTTAAATATTTTTAAGAATTTTGAAAATTGCTTATTCAACTTAAGTTGTCGAAGTCTGTGAGGAAATGGAGGTGGTGGTTTTTCTAAATTAATTTTTTATGAAGAAATAGGACTTTCAAAATTTGTCAGAGCATCCTCTTTTGATTCTTCAGTTTCTTCTCTCTGTAGTTTAATCTCTTTTTGAACTTTACCTTCCAACTCTCTTCTGCT
>NW_018251328.1:300072-304284 GCF_001263595.1 Phalaenopsis equestris | reverse complement strand
TCTTTAGGACATGCTTTATTCAAGTCTCTGAAGTCCAGACAAACTGGTATTTGTCCGTTTTTCTTTTTAACTGGAACAATATTAGCTATCCATGTGGGATATTGTTCTTCTCTTATGAAATTAGCATTTATCAATTTCTTTAGTTCGGCGATGACTTGCTGTTCAATTTTGAGGTGCATTCTCCTTGGGGCTTGTTTTATTAGGGTTATCTCTTTGTCTACCCCGAGTTTATGAACTGCAACTTCCATTGACAGTCCTGGCATTTCATCATAACTCCAGGCGAAGCAATCTTTAAATTCTGTTAACAATTCGACCAACTCTGAAGATTCTTCATTATTGAGTAGAGAACTATTAAATTTTGGTCGGGGATGTTCTTAAGTCCCGAGATTTACTTCTTTTAGTTCATCTATAGTTGATATAATTTCTTCCTCAAATTTTGGAGGAGCATCTTTCACTAGCTGATCGGTAGAGTCATCCTCTATATTGAGGTAATTTTCACCGAAAACAATCATGCAAAATTCCGAATCATCGACTGGTCCCACTGTACCAAATCCGAGACCCTCTTTCTATTTTGGAGTGCGATTTTTGGCATTCCATAATTTCTCAATCAAAGAATTGTAGTTTGTCTTTTGACATTTGCTTAGGTAAATGTCGTTGTTGAATTAACTTTTGCACATAAGGCGAGAAGTAACCAAAAGGTAATTTCATTCATTCGTTAAGATCATCCAAATTTACATGATTTTTAGAGTTTATAGGAGTAGAAGCAAAGTAAAACTTGATCGGATTTGAACCAGCACAAGGGACTTCCTTAATCTCTAAACTCTCAACCTTTTGAGGAAGGATCAGAGTGAGATTCAAGGTGTTCACATAGTGGTTTATCCGATCATACATCGTCTCATATTCACTTTTCTCATCATCTTCTAAGCAGATCCTGTACTGAGGTTTCTTTTGTTTTGTCATCATTATTTTGTCTTCGGAACTGCCTTCATCGCCGATGTTGATGATCAGCTTATTCTTTTCAACAATTGTATTGGCTCTTCTTCGTCCACATCCCCGGCCTCAATCTCGAGTGCATGAACTAAAAGAACCTTCACCATCATGTTGTAAGGAGGTAGTTGAATGGTCTCCTTTTTGTTCTTTTTCTGAATTTTTATTTGTTGTAACTTCTCGGGAGAAGACAATTTTCTTTGGAAGTGTATAATAAGCAGCATCTTCATGAATACCAACCTCATGTACTGAAAATGGTTGTAGATCTCCTTTAATGCAATATTCTTATTTTTCTTTGCAGTTTTTGATGCATTGGTGTAGAGACGATGGAACCATGTTGTTCTCATGAATCGAAGGTCGACCAAGTAGAGCGTTGAAAGAGGTCTCGGCGTCGATGATATGAAATTTAACGGTTGTTACTATTTCTCCAACCTTCATAAGTAATATGATTGATCTAAGGGCTCTTTCTCCCTTTTGGTTGAATCCTCTTAACATCAAATTATCGGGGATGATCTCTTGAACGTCGAAGTCCAAATATGCTAACGTTCGTAGATTCATCAAGCTAAGAGATGCTCCAGGATCTACTAAACCTCTGGATAACACAAATCTTCCAATGTTGACGGAGATATAGAGTGGTCTGTTGTGGTCGGCTGTACCGCGTAGTAAATCTTAATCTGTGAAGGTTACTCCAGATTGTTCCCTCAATAGGCAAACTTCATCTCAGGATGTGCTGGCCAACTGAGCTAAGCAAATCTCTGGATCAAGCAAAGCTGTAACTAGGGCTTCCCTCATCTCCTTTGACAGGATCAGAGCGTCATAGATGCTTAGTCGGGCCGGCAAGTTCCTAAGCTGTGCTAGCACGTTGTAATCCACTTTATTTGTTCCTGTGGCTTTATCTTGATCATGTTGTTTTTTCAATGGTGGAGGTGGAGGTAACTCTTCTTGAATTACAATTTGTTTTCCTTTATCCGTTGGAGCTGTTCTTGAAGGTAACACTTTTCCGCTCCTTAAATTTATTTCTGTGATTTCTTCTTGAGATGTTGCTGTTGAATCTTCCAATGTATCTTATTTATCGGAAAGTTCCAAGTTGATTATTAACGGCGTGTCATGGCACTTGAGGATTGGTTTCTCACTTTCGGTACTGTCGTAAGCAGTATTGTCGAAGTCTTCTTTAGTATTGAACGTATTAGACTCAAGTATGATTTGAGGATCATTTTGAGGATCGAGATCGATATTAGGTTGGTTATTTACGTTATCACCAGAAACAGTAAAAATGCAGCCAACATCATTATCATTACATTCATCAGGTCCCGGAGGGACAAAAAGATAATCATACAATGTCAAGGGTACAAAGATTTTCTTTCCCGAATCCGATACAACATATCTAGTAGAGGCAGCCCCTATCCTACCTCTAGTGCTATAAAAAAAATTCATCTTTTACTTTATCTTCTTTGATTTTGATGATGATGATTCTTGTGATGAAGTTTCCATCTCTGGTCTGACGGACTGAAGATTCTGATATGTAGTATGTCTGGAAGCATTCTGGATTTGTTTTATCATTTTCTTTTAGGATTTGCTCCATGTTGTATCCCATTCATCTTTGGTAGATGAGGAAGATCCTTCTGATGATTCCTGTATATAATCCAAGACTTTCTTGAGTTTGTTCCAAGTTGAACTCCATCCGTCCTTTTTAGTGTATGGATCAACTTGGGAGATTGGCTCTACCGAAATCACATTTATCAAACCTTTTTCATGTTTTTAAATATTCTTTCGGAATAGAGATATTCCCTTCTTTAATGTTCTTCTTAAGCCAATCCTTGAAAACAAAACATTCTTCAATTGTATGCCCCAACATTCTGTGATACGGACAGTAATTTGGCTCATTTTTCTTATTAACTCCTTCAGGCTTCTTTAGTTCTGGAAGTCTGAATTCTGGATTTTTCATTAGACTCTTGAACATTTTGGAAATAACTTCATTTTTGAAAGAGTATAATATCGCCCATCTTTCTGCGAAGGATATCTTTCTTCTTTGAGACGGATCTCCTTGAAATGGTTGTTGACTAGACTGGCTAGTCTGTTTCTGAGTTTGTTATGATGAAGGCGGACGAGGATTTTTTGCATATATCTTCATTGGTTGCTTCCCTTTATCGATGGTTGCAACTGTCCCAGATTTCTTTTCAAAGGCCTTTGTTACTTTTGTCGTTTCACTAGAATCCATATATTTAATATCTTCTTCAAGACTACTAGCTTTTTTTAGTAGCTTCTCGAAGGTTTTGATGGTGAGTCCCTTGAGCATGAAAGCTACCGGTCCATGCATGCTTCTGAGTAGAATCTTAATTGCATGATGTTCCTGTAGTTGTGGTTCACATTTCATGCTGAGGTTTCTCCACCTCAAAATGTAATCTACCAGAGTTGTTCAAGATTTTTGTTTTTCCATCATGAGTTCTCCAATAGAAACATGACGTTCCGCACCGACAAATCTTTTTACAAATAACTGTTCTAATTTTGTAAATGTTTTAATTGAATCGTTGGGCAAATCGACATACCAGTCAAAGGCAACTCCTGCTAAACTGGTGACGAACTGTTGGCAAAACAAGGCTTCATTACTTCTTGTGATACCACAATTAGCTCTGAAATGTGCTAGATGCTGTCTGGGATTTTTGGTCCCATCAAATATTCTGAAGTTCGGAGGCACAAAACCCTTAGGAAAGGGTACGGTGTCAAATTCTTCTGGGTAGGGTCTATCTTTTAGAATTAATGCACCTCCTTTGGATTGTACTAAGGCGTCACAAACTTGTTCAACCATTTGTTTGAAATCTTTTTTAGGTATGGTTTTTGTTGTAGAATCTTTTCTTGGTTGCTCTTCTTTGTTGGCTGATGTTACCTCTCTTCTTTCTTCTGTAATGTGTATAACCTCTGGTCGATTGACATCTGGAGATGCTGACTGCGGTGTTTGTGACTGACCTTGGATTACGACCATAGCAGTCATAGTGGCGGTCATTTCTTCTATCTTTTTCTCCAATGAACTAACAAGTTCATCTTTTTGTAGAAGGGCTCTTTGCATTTCTTCAACGACATTTTCATCTCGTGAAGATGCAGAAGCTCTTGTTTCAACAACATAGATATCCATGAAGTCTTCCTCAAGATAGTCACTGTAATCAAAATCTTCATCTTCTTCACTTATGGAGACTCCATGTTCTCGAGCTAACTCATAGATCTCATCTC
>NW_018251328.1:298847-299853 GCF_001263595.1 Phalaenopsis equestris | reverse complement strand
TTTGCGAAATTCTTGGACCCAATCTTGATTTTATGGGTTATCAAATCTATTTCTCAAACGGGACCAAACAGAAATATGAGTAGATGTATTTTTTTTGGATTTAATATCCCTCAGAATCTCTTCTTTCATTCGAGGGGATATTGTGTGTCCCATTCGTTTGAGTAACTCATGGACTGAACAACCTTCTTTGACAGCCAATTGTTGAAAAATTGTACTGACTTGAGAGATGGGATGGATTTTCTTCCTTACCTTACTCTGCTCACGAGCGATTGGTAGAGCAGCAGCAATCTTTTGGACATTTTCGTTTCCATCGTTATTCATAAGAGGATAGAATTTGCCTCCTCTCAGCAGTGGATAGATTTATGGTAATTCTTCTTCCTTCTGATGAGGTTCCTCTTCAGTAGGTATTTTCTCAGGGATCTAAATTTTAGTTGCTTTTCGGGCTTTCCTGTTGCGGTTTCTTCTCTAAGACCGGATCAACGATATAGTCTTCGAACTTGATCCGATTTCGAAAGTTGAAGATAAGGCAGCTAACTCTTCAGTCGGATTTTCTATTATCACGATTTCTTTTCCCTTACTAGCGGGGACAACTGTCTTTGTTGGTGTTATGGCGATAGTAGTAGAGGTCTTGACTTTCTTGTGAACAGGAAAGTCATCAAGGGAGTTGAAGTTGAATTCAGCAGCTGGCTCTTGTACTTCTGGAGCAGCAACTTTCACAACAACAAAAGGAGCCTTCCCGAGGGTGACCTCAAGATCTTCAAATCCTGTTCCAAACTTGATGGTAGATGCAACGTTGCGGGCCTCGCGACTTGTAGGCAGGTTGCAGGTGAATGTTAGGAATGTTAGCATTGCAGGTGAATGTTAGCATTGGGTAGGTCATTACAGCAACTTTGCAAAAGAAAGTGCTGGGGTTAGTTATATGGCCAAAGTGTTGTAGTTTTAGGGCAAACTCTAAAGCTAACTAAGGGAAGGTCTAAAGACCAGATAAAAATTTCAAAATTTTTTT
>NW_018251328.1:298107-298827 GCF_001263595.1 Phalaenopsis equestris | reverse complement strand
TTCAAAAAGACAAATTTTAAAATTTTCAAAAAGATTTGATTAAAATTTACAAAATTTGCGTAGTATGACGCAATTTGGTTTAATTTGCAAAATTAAAATGTTTTAGGACCCATATTTTAGGACCCAGTGCGGGACCTACTTTACACAATTCCCAGGTGGAACTAGTCCACCTACACATTTATTGGGGGTCCAACCCCATATAAAGATCAGAATGTCCTTAATGGCCTTCTAAATCACTCTGTCCAAAGATGGTTGAACAGAGGATCCTGAAGTTCAAAAGAGTTGACCGTACTTTCCGAAGACAGAAATGGGTAGAGTATGCCAACGAAAGAAAGGTAATCTTGATTCATGAGGGACATGAATGCATTACCGATGTATGAAGATATTTTTTCTTTATTTAAATAGAGAGAGAAACTTGTCCCCAGGGGAGTCGCCAGAAGCTGTCAGCACTATTTTTGGTGTGGGGTTTGCCCGTAAGAAGCTGTCGGTCATCGGAATTGAAATCCCGTTGCCCGCTTCGGAAGGACGTTTTAAGAAATTTTAGTTTTGAAAAAAATGAAGTCAAACTGACCCCATAATTTTCATAGTTTAGATGAAAGAGCGCTTTATCTCAAATCATGTATCAATCCCGAAGGATGAACACAAGAGTTGAGGATGAGGCTCGATCAAATAAACTAAAGAAAGTTATGACATCCGTTTGGTCTGCGAAACCAATGTATT
>NW_018251328.1:295130-297207 GCF_001263595.1 Phalaenopsis equestris | reverse complement strand
CCGTGGGAAGCCTCGTTAGCAACCGTAGGTTACCTCCTCCGAGGGTTCCCGATCTTCCAATAAAGACGCTTTAATTTAATTGAAGTTGTATTTTTTGTGATGTTTGTGATTAAGTTTTGAGTTGTCTTATATTTTTGAAATGTTGTGGGGGTGATTTATGCAATTTTTTATTTTCTATGCAAGTATGTAAATACAAGCTTAAATAAAAGTGCAGTAGGAAAGTATAAGAAAGACTGTAAAACACTGTAAACTGTAAAAGTGTAGTTGGTCAGTCTTCTCGTTTCACCACCTGAAACTCAAAATGCATGTCAGAGCAATTTATGTTTATAGAGCTGGAAAAGTAAAGTTTTGGAAACCTTCCTAACTCTATGTTGTGTATTGAGGGTCCTTAAATTTTAAGGATATTATTATTAAGTAAAACATATTAAGTTTAATAGATCTTTAAGGTATTTACCAGGTTAAGAGTAGGGAGCAAGTCCATGCAACCATATTAATGTCTGGTAAAAGACTTTGGGTCTATTTAAACTTTACTATGTTACTTAATAATCCATCCTAGGAACAACCTGATGCTCAGTGAACATTGATGTCTTGACTATTCCCAAGAAAATCATTGATTTCCAAAGTTATAAATTATACCCTTAAATTCAAAAGTCATTTTTATGCTAATGAAGTTTCCAAAATTTTGATAATTATGGGAATTATTCTTTTATCTTGTAATTGGGCAAAGTGAAGTGGGTTTCTACCAATTAAGCCAATTTTTTATTGCAAATCATCAAATGAGTTAATTAATATCAGAAATTACCCATTTCCCATTTTGATTAAGCCTAAGTGTTTATTAAGGCCAAAATATCAAAATTACAATTTTGCCCCTAAAGGTCCAAACTTTCATAATTTATCAAATTAAAGTCAAATGACTTTGGGATTTTTATGTAACCCTACTGATGGGTCAATTAAGACATCAGAGGAGAAAATGTGAATTTTCACAATCTAATTTGATTTATATAATTATTTTCAAGCAAAAATATGCATTTTTAAGGAAAATTCCAAAAGATGATCAAGACAATTCCTAATCACTTGAAATTTTTATTTAAGCTAACCCTCGATTAGAAAGTCATTTGACCAAATCTTCATAATTTTTTGAAGTTTTTGTGATTTATTAAAATTAATTGAAGTTTTGGGGACTTTAATAGAAATATAATATTTTATATGCTGAAAAATATGTTTTATAATTTTGGAAAATCTCTCTGAGGTCAGGGAACCCAGATAAATTTATTATGTATTTTTTTTATGTTTATTTGATTTTTCAGAATTATATTGGTGAAAATTTTATTTTTAAGCCTTAAAATCATTTTAAGGTTTAAAAATAGATATCTTTATTTTTAGACCTTGGAAAAATATTCCAACGATTCCTAAGTGTTTAGGAAATAATGTAAAACATTTCCATGAGTTTAATATTTATGATTTTTTAATTATTTTTTAATTATTAAAAATAATTAAAAATAACCTAAACATCAAGTTTTTATTTTAAATACATTTATATTTTTATTAAATCCCCCTGATATCAGAGAACTCAAAAAACTAAGTTTCATAATTTTTGGAGTTATATTTTGATTTTTAAAAATAATTTAAGTTTTAAATTTGATGGTCACTTTTAAAAATCAATTAAAAATATTAAATGATCTCCAAATGACTTGAAATTTTTATGGTGAGTTCTCTGACTCATGAGGCACAGTGGAAAACAAAAATCAAGTGAATTTGATATCTATATACTTCAAATTAAATGTTTTAAGCAAATTAGGGTTTGCTCAAACAGTAATGTTTTGGTTCTTAAAAATCTTGAAATTATTTGTTAAGACTACTCTAGCCATAGGGAACTTACATGAATCACAAATATACAAATGTCTCAATGCAGCAAAATAAATCCTTTGTACATGTAAATACATACGAAAAAACATCATAAAGAAAATATGATGAATTTTGAAATTATCCAATGATTTTCTTATTTAAAATACTAATTTATTTTCATTTTAGCTTTATATACTACTATAATCAAAAATTTGGGGTCAAGGTGATAATC
>NW_018251328.1:255238-295071 GCF_001263595.1 Phalaenopsis equestris | reverse complement strand
AAAATAATTTATGCATCAAATTAATGTGAAAATAATTCCACATGGTTCTCCTCTATTCATTGAGCAAGTTGGTATTTTTATTTTATTTTTATGAATTTTCTATGCAAAGATATGGATTTTTGAAGTTTAGGGGCTATTTTCTGAATTTATTAAATACCCCTATTTATTTATTCAAACCACGGGCTGATTGGATCATCGGATCCGTCGAACAACCACGCAACGCGCTCCTATTTGACGCCACCTTCTAAGTCAGCTGCCACGTGGCCCGCCATATCGTTCCAAAGGATCATCCGGATTGATCTCCGCCATCCATTCAATACACGCGTGGACGACATCCGTTCATCGTCCCCGATGGCCTTAACCGAGAGCCGTCCAACTTAAAACCTTAATATCTCTCTCATTTCTTAATGGATTTTGATGATTTTTTTAAATTGTTTGTCTTGAAGAGACGAACACATCTATATGTTAAACATACGATGAAATTAAGCCATCATAAATGGAGAGCTCGCAAAGGCTCGGGAGAGTGAGTGAGGTTATACCATTGCTTCGAGAGGTTTGGGCTCAATCAGAGATTCTTCACACCTTCGTTGGGTCCCAACGAGCTTAGGGATGAAGTCTCTGGCTCTGGTGTAAGGCCTGTATATGTTTTCGACCACAACTAATTTTACCGATTTTGGGTGTTGGTTGAGAGCTATGGTAGAGGCTATTTCAGAGGAGGAATTGATGAAGGTTTGGCTTCCTTGACTGTTGTGAAGGTGTAGAGCCAATTTGTTTGAAGTTTGGTGCTGTGTAGGTTTGAACTGAAGTTTGTCCTTGTTTCGGGCAGGAATTCAAACTCAAGATTGGATTTCTGTGGTGGAATTGGGAGAAGGAAATGGAATGTAATGTGCTAAGGGACTCTTAGAGAAGCTCTTTGAGGAGCTTGGGAGGCCTTGGAGAAATATTTTTCTTACCACCCTATTCATGGTTGTGGGGGGTATTTTATAGAAATTGGCTAAGGGGAAGCTTGGCTGGCCAACTGAGGGGTTAGCCCCACTGCTTAGGTGTTAAGCAGAGGAGCTCTCAGCTCAATTTGGGCTGAGGTGGCTTCTTGACATGAATTTGGGTATTGGCCATGTGGGGCTCACGGTTTTGGGCTTTAGCTTGGGTTAAAGTGGTTAACCAAGGGTTGGGTCATGGTTAAAGCTTATAATGAGCAGTAAAAATGGCACCACAGAGTATTGACATGTGGTATGGCTAGTACTTTGATTTAACCCTCTCTTTATACCTTTTAAAAATTAAAAAATTTTTTACGCATGAGATAAATATTAAGCTTAACCATGGGTTGGTAGCTGGTTTTAAACTCAACTATAGAGTCTAGGATGAGTTAAGGTAAGGCTCATTTGACCATACCAAGCTCAATTGATTTGGCTTTGGCCATAAGTCTAAGAAGGTGCATACGATGAAATCATGTATTTGGGCTAGGTTAGACATGTCAATTGGCCCAATTAAATATGGCATTTGGTGTAAGATACCATGAGGAACAACTTTGATGAAGGGTGAAAGTCATTTTGAGGTCAATTGGTTAATCAATTTGGTGGATTTTTTTTATTTTTGACCGATTTTAAGCATGTTGGGCTAAGTTTGGGTCAAACTTGGGCTAGCCATGGGCTTAGTCGGAATTGATTATTGTGTTTGGTGTAAAACATCATGATGAACAACTTTCATAAAGGATGAAAGTCATTTTGAAATTAATTTGATAGTGAATTTGGTGGATTTTGATGAAATTTGGATTTAGACCCAAATTAGGCATATGGGGCTAATTTGGATCAAACTTGAGCTAGCTTTGGACTAAGCACAAATTGATTGTTTTTTTTGGTCACAAATGACCTCACAAAGGATTTTCAACAAAAATTGGATGCCAATTTGAGGTTTAGGGCATTCAATTGTTGAGATTTGGGTGTTAGCCAATATTGGGGCTAATTTGGGGTTTTGGATTTAAACAAAATTGGATGATCAAAAGGTTTTACCAATGCCAATTTATGGTCAAATTTGATGTAACATATTGCTATGAAGCAAATACAACATTTTTTTGGGCCAATTGGCATGGTTATTAGTCCAATTGATGTGATTTGGTCATTTATCCAAAATTGGGGTCTCAAGGGCAGTTAGGTAACTTGGGGGTGTGTGGGTGCAAAAGGCCAAGTTGGGCATTTCAAGTGCAATTGGGTAGGGAACCATTTTGAATGAGTCATGAACTAATGAAATCTTCATTTTAGGTTCCCATGTATTGGTCTTAGCCAGAGTATTGTGAGGGTATGGTGTACCTTAGCTCCAAATCAACACCCAGGGTCAATCCTAAGGCCAAGTAGACTTATAGAAACTCTCCTTGAGTTCCCTCATAATGATCTTACCTACTAAGTGCTAGAGGTTAGGACCAATATGTGGAACTTCAAGTTGAGTAAAGAGATGAGTTTTGAGCTTTTAATGGTGAGGGTACCTTTTCTAGTTTTCTAAGACTAGTCAGTAGTAAAGTCCTATGGCTAGACCTAGGCTACTAAAGAAATTTCTAGACCTCAACCAAAAGTGAGGTCAACACACGCTAACCGAACATCCTTCTTTGGTAGCAAGCCTTCTAAAAATTGCACTAACTCGAGTGATAGGAGTGAACTTCTTTTCCTCCTTACTGTGTTCATGAAGTGGTGGTAATGCGGCAGTGATCCTCCGGATACTCTCATATCCATCAGTATCTGTCAGAGGATGAAATCTACTCCCTCGCCTGAGTGGATTAATTTATGGTAAAAGTTCTTCATCTTGATGAGGCTCCTCAACAATGGGTGTCTTCTCATGAGCCTGGGCTTTGATGGCTCTCCAAACTCTTCTATTACGGTTCCTCCGTTGAGTTCGAGTCAGCGGTCCAGTCCTTGAACTTGATCTGATTTCAAGCACGGGTAGTGGGACAGTTAATCCTTCAGTCGGATCCTCAACAATCATCACTTCTTTCCCATTAGCAGCAGCCTGGATAACAGGTTTGATGAGTGTCGCGACGGCAGTAGCTTTAGCCTTTTTTGCAGGCAGGGAAGTCTTGAAGGCAGTTCAGATTGAATTCTGCAGATGGCTCCTCCATTTCTGGAGCGGTGATCTTCATTACCATGAACGGGGTTTTCCCGAGGATGACCTCAAGATCTTCAAGTCCAGCCCCAAATTTGATGGTGGGAGTGACATTATTGGCACTGCGATCCTGCGGGAAAAGGTCAGCGTTAGGTAGGCCATTGCAGCAGGCTTGAAAACAGAAAGTTTCAGGGTTAGCTATATGGCCAAAAATCTCGTAATTTTTAATGCAAGCACTGAAAGTAGAGGTTGATCTGTAGACCAGGCGGGTCTTAATTTATGGATATTTTAAAATCTTGTTTAAGAAAAAAAGAAAAATTTAATTAATGTAAGAAAATTTCAAAGCGCGCGCAACACAACACAGTTTGGTTTAATTTGCGGAATAGCAAATCAAATTTAGAAGGGAGATGTGAAGTATTTTACGACCCACTGCGAGACCTATTTAGTGGCAGAAAATGCCCAGGTGGAACTAGTCCACCGACACACGTATTGGGTGTCTAACCCCACAAGAAAATTCAAAGAGTCCTTAATGTCCTTCTGAACCCCTCTGTTCAAAGATGGTTGAATAGCTAGTCCAAGGAGTTGAGGAGTTGGTTGTACTTTCCCAAGATAGAAATGGATAAAGTATGTCAAAAGAAGAACACATTACCGATGTGTGAAAATAATATTTCTTGGTTTGAATGGAGAGAAAAGCTTGTCCCCCTTGTCCCCAGCGGAGTCGCCAAACCAAAAGCTGTCAGCGCTATTTCGGGGGTTTGTGGGGAGTTGCCCGTAAGAAGCTGTCGGTCACCGGAAATGAAATCACGTCCCCCGCTTTGGAAGGACGTTGAAGTGTGAAATCAAACTGGCCCCATTTTTTTCATAGTTTAAAATGAAAGAGCACTGTACCTCAAATCCAGTATCTACCCCGAAGGATAAACATAAGACTTGAGGGTGAAGCTCGGTCAAATAAACTAAGTGGTCTGTAAAACCTTAATATAAAGGATTAAATAGGGTTTATATTAAGTTGGGTTCAGACATGCTTCCTATAAGGGCAAGCCACTATAATTAATTACATCTTAAATAACCAAAGTCACCTAAGAAGACTCTCGATAAAAATAAGGAAATATTATCTTCAAGGAATTTCAAAGGGTGGGACTCTTCAATGAGATCAAACGTAGAGGTGTAAAAGGTAATTGGTTCAAATTTGGAACATTTTATTGTAAAATCAAAAGGAGGAAGAACTAGGGGATGTCATGGATCCAGAGGCGAAACTCGGTGACTTCTCAAGTTTCCTAATGTTTGGTTTGAATTTAGAAGAGAAAAATTTAAGTGTTTCATCCTGCCAATTTTATTAGTTAGGGCTTACATTTGTGTGAAACGATCACACAAATAGCCTGAAAGATGTGAGGATTGAGGTCGTGATAAAAGATAAACTTGGAATCCTAAGACGAGTTAGGGCTTATATTGTATAACATGGCTATACAAAGGCCTAAAGATAAGGTGAGGATTTACGTTGCAAAAGTAAGTAAACTCTAAGTCCTATGGCTTTGTTGTTTTAAGTCTAAGGAAGGAAGTAAGGAAGGAAGATTGGTTTAGCCGAGGAAGACAGGTTTTGTTGTTGAAGATGGTCGTGCTGCCCACCATGCTAGCTCCAAGTCCCTCACCATGACGAGTTTGAGTTTTCTAGTGTGCCAAGTTAGAATGCCAATTCAGGTGGCCCTATGGTTGAAGTTTGCTAAATTTTATGGGGGCATATTAAAGTTTATTAGAGCGACACCGGTTAGGATCCTACGGTTCCCTCGTTCCGGCACCACTATTTTCTATTGGATTCACTTAGTCAAAATGAACTTATGAGTTCCATAATTTCTTTTAAAACGTGGGAAGCCTTGTTAGCAACCGTAGGTTACCTCCTCCGAGGGATTTCTGATCATTCGATAGAGATGTCTTAATTTAGTTGAAGTTGTAATTTTGTGTGATGTTTGTGATTAAATTTTGAGTTGTTTTATATTTTGAATGTTATGGCGGTGTATTTTATCTTGGTTGATTTTAGTTTTAGTTTTGGGCTTTGGTTTTGGTTAACATGAAAGTTTATGTTTTTTTCATACATGTATGTAAATGCAAGTATTAAAAAAAGAAGCATGTAAGGAAAAGGCACAAGAAAGATGGTACTATAAATTGTAAAAGCGTACCTAGCGAGTCTTCTCGTTCCATCACCTGAAACTTAAAAATGCATGTGAGGGTATATTAAGTTTAATAGACCTCTGAGGTATCCAACAAGTTAGGAGGAGGAAGCAGGTCCATGCCTCCCTCTCACCAACTGGTGAAAAGCCTCGAGTCCATTTATGCTTATTATGTTGCTTAATGTTTCATCCTGTGAATACATCTGATGCTCAGTGAACATTGATGTCTTAATTATCCCTAAGAAAGGGGTAATTATCATTTATCATTTAATTTGAAAATTATGTGACTGAATTTCCTTAAAGGGCAAGTTGGTGTAACTTGAACACTTCGCCAATTTTTTAATTAGGCTTAGTGGTGTTTTAAGGATGTTTAATTATGTTATGTTTATTTCTCTAATCCTTATTTAGTCAATTTTGATTTGGCCTAAGTCACCACTAAGCCCTTAAGAGCTAGGTGAGTGTCTTAATTAGTTTTGAAAAGGTTAAGCTTTAGGAGGTCATGATTCATGATCAAAATTTTATCTGAAAAATTAAAATAAGGGTATTAAATCGATTAATTATTGACTTCAAAAGTCGTACCTCTAAGTGCAGGATCATTTAATTTTAATAAACTTCCAAATTTTAATAATTAATAAAGAAAGTGAGATTGAAAAGAAAGTGAGATTGATTTCTACCAATTAACTCCCTGTGTTCCAAACATCAAATAAATTGATTAAGATCAGAGGTTGCACATTTCCCTCCATGACTTAAGCCTAAATGTTAATTAAGACTAAATTTTCAAAATTACACATTTGCCCCTAAGGCTCTAACACTTCATAATTTGTCAAATTCAATTCAAATGACTTTGAAATTTTTATCCTACATCATTAATGGGTCAATTAAAACATCAGAGGAAAAAATGTGATTTTTTTAAATTTAATTTAATCTATATAATTATTTTCATGTAAAAATAGAATTTTTCAAAGAAAATTCCTAACTTGAACAAGGTAAGTCCTAATCCCTTAAAATTTTTATTGGAGATAGAACTAGACCAGAGAAGTTTTTGGACCAAATTTCATTATTTTTTTGAATTTAATTTGGATTTTAAAAATTAATTAAGTTTTGTATTTTTGAAAAGTCTCCCTATGGTCAGAGAACTTAGAGGAGAAGATTTGATTTTTTTTTAATTTTATTTGATTTATTCGAATTATTTTAATGAAAACTCATTTTTTAGCCTTTAAAATTCATTTTTAAGCTTTAAAATTCAATATATTTATTTAGAAAATTAGGAAAAATATTCTAATTGTTCCTAAGTACTTAGGAAGCAATTTAGAACATTTTCATGAATTTTATTTTTTTTGTAATTTTTAGAGATTTTTAATTATTTAAATATTTAAAATAGGTTAAAAATCAATTTTTTTGTTCTAAATATTATTTTATTTTTATAAAATATTCCTGATTACAGAGAACTCAAAAAACTAAGTTTCATAATTTTTTCAATTGTATTTTGATTTTTAAAAATCATTTAAGTGTCAAAAGTGATAATTATCTTTAAAAATCAACTTAAGTTATCAAATGAACTCAAAATATTTTCTAAATTTTTATGGTGAGTTCTCTGGATCATAAACCATAGTGGAGATAGAAAATCAAGTCATTTAAATGTTTATATTTTCCAAAATTAATTATTTTTAGTGATTTAGTGTTTGTAAAATTTAAGTGTATTTTGAATGACTTGACCCATGGAATTATTTCCAAAAGCTTCTTTAGTCATGATGGATCTTCCAAAATTTTCTTAGAATTTTCTAATCAATATGCTAATTTCCATGATTATTTTAAGGAAATAATGTGCAAGAACTTGAAAAATATGGATCTATGTTTAGGAACCTCCTCTGACTTTGGAGAAATCTCTGACTTTGGAAAAATAAGAGGATATTCCCCTTGATAGAGGCTACAACATGCAAAAATTTTAAGCCAAGTTGATGTATCAATATGTATGGAGAATCAAATGATCCCAAATAGTATTTAATTGATTAAAAATAATTTATGCATCAAATGACTTGAATTTCATTCAACATTATTCTCCTTTGTTCACTGAGCAAGAGGGTATTTTTATTTCATTTTTGTGATTTTTCTACACAAAGTTATGAATTTTTGAAGTTTAGGAGTTTAAAAAAATAGAAAAAAGCCCTATTTTTCTATTTAAACAACGCGTGCTGACTAGATCCTAGGCAGCTCCGAAGGCATGCGTGGCGCGCTTTGGTTGGACGTCGCCGTCCACGTAGCTGCTGACTCAGCTCGCGGTTTATGTTCCAAAGCGCTTCTGGCTCGTTCTCCTCTGTCCATTTGATAAACGCTCGATCAAACAGCTCCCCGTCATCAGCCCCGATAGAGTGATCTCGTGACCGTCCACAGTAAAACCCTAAGATCTCAGCCTAGACTCAACCAAATCACCTCCGGTTTGGTCCTATGGACTCGTCTAAGTGAGATGAACACATCAATATGGTAATCATGCAATTAAATTAAGCCTAATTAAATGGAGAATCAAAATATGCTTGGAATGAGGTGAGGTTTTATACCTTTGCTCTGAGAAGTGAAGCTTTGATAAGAGGGTCTTGGCACGTTTGTTATGATCCAAAGAGGTTAGGCATTGAGTCTCTGGTCTTGGTGTGAGGCCTAGGTATGATTTCAATCAAGGTCGGATTTGGGTGTTGGTTTAGAGCTATGGTAGATCTATGGTAGAGGCGGTAGAGGCTCTGTGGAAGGGAGATTTTATGAGGCTTTGGCTTCTTTCACTATTGTGAAGGTGTGGGTAGAGTTAATTTGAGTTTGGGTGGTCTGTAGAGGTTTATTGGGTTATGTCCTGGTTTTCGGCAAGGTTCCAAGCTCAAAATTGAGCTACGACAATGGGAATTGGTGGGGGAAAAAGAGGAAAAATGGTTGGAATGCATTGAGAGGATCTTAGGGAAGCTCTATGTGAAGTTTGGAGAGGCCTCAATAAGGAAATTTCCAATAAGAAAATTTCAGTACACCTCCCATGGTCGTGGAGGTGAGTTTTTATAAAAATGGCTAGGGGAGTGGCTCCCACGGCATAAGCTTGGGTGCATTGTGGTGCTTAGGTGGAGGGCAAAGGAGCACCTCTAGGATTGATTAGGGTGAGGTGCCATGGGGGTGGCTCTCGGTTTTAAGCTTTTCCAGCCAATAGGCTGGACGATTTGCTACAGGGAGGTGGCTATGAGCTCAGGGAACCCAGGGGAATATGTCACAACAATTTAGTGCAATAATACCTAATTTTGGTAAGGATATCTTAAGCACATGTATTTTTGGAAATAATATCCCCTGATTTGGGGGACCTTTGGTACATAGCTTTATTTAAGTAGTTTCATGGTGTTTGGACTGGTCATTAAGTCCAACTAATGGCTCTGATGGAGTTAATTTGGTGACTTTAGGGTGGTTAGGTCACATTTAGTGCATGGGTCCAAGTGGGTGCAAATGACCAAAACTTGGGTTTGGGCTAGGTTAAACATGTCAATTAGCCCAAACAAATGTTGCATTTGGTTTATATGATCATAAGGAACAACTTTGGTGAAGAATGGGAGTGGTTTTGAGCTCAATTTTAGGGTTAATTTGAGGGAATTTTGATTTTTAGTCAATTTAGTCATGTTGGGCTAGGCTTGGGTCTAGCTTTGTTTAGCCTTGGGATAAGTACAAATTAATTGTTTTAAATGGTCCATAAGGACCCTATAAAGAGTCTTCAACATGAATTGGATGCCAATTTGGGGGTTAAGGCAATCAATTGGGTGAAATTTGGGGACTTAGCCAGTTTGGGGCTAAATTTAAGAATTTTGGGTTTAGGCCAAAATCAAATAGATTTAAGGCTTACCAAATGCCAATTTATGATTGAATTTGATGTATAAGAATGTTATAAAGATTTTTGAATGTTATAATAAGAATGTTATAAAGATTTTTTAACATTAATTGGGGCTAATTGACTAGGCTATGGGTTCAATTTGATGAGATTAGGTCATATGGTCAAAATTGTGGTTTTGACCGAAATCAAAATTGGGCTCAAATTATAGGCCAATTAGGCTTGGATTTGGTTTAGTTTGGTCATATCAAAAGTGAATTTGAGTTTAATATTGGAATTAGGGCCAATTGAGATCAAATTGATGGACAATTGGGTTGAATTTTGGGAAATTTGGGTCTTTAAAGGCAAATTTGGGGATTTTCGTTAAAGATGGTCAAATTGTTCAAAATGGGTCATGTGCTAGTTGATAGAAATAAAATTGAGAATATTTGAAATTTATTGAGATTTTCTGGGAATTTTGTAATTTTTGGGATTTTGGGCCCAAGAGGGGTATTTTGGTAATTTGGGGGTGTTTAGGGGCAAAAGGCCAAGATGGGTATTTTCGTATAGTTGAGGTACCAACCATCACCAACAAGCCATGGACCAATGGAAACCCCATTTTGGGTCTTCTACATAGTGGTCTTAGCAGAACCATAACCCTAGGGCTGGTAGGTTTAGGGGACCATCTACATACCCCAAAAAGATCAAGGGACCTAGGCTAGAAATTTGAGTTTAGGGTAGTGAGTGATTGTGAGTGAGTGATTGTGAGTGCAGATAAGTGTAGTGAGTACCTTAGCTCCAGACCAACACCCAGGGTCAACCCTAAGGTCCAACAGTCCTAAGGGTGGCTCATCTTCAGTTTCCCCCGTAGTGACCCCACCTATTGAGTATTTAGAGGTTGAGACCAACATGTGTAACTTCAAGTTGAGTAGAGAAGAGTGTAGAATTTCTAATGGTGAGGGTTTCATATCTAGTTTTCCAAAAATAGTCAATAGAAAAGTCCTATGGCTATACCTTAGGCTACTAAAGAGGAAAAAAACTAAACCTCAACCAAAAGTGAGGTCAACAGGTTTATATTAAGCTTGGTTCGAACATGCTTCCTATAAGGGCAAACCCCTATAGTTAATTACATCTTAAATGACTAAAGTCATCTAAGGAGGCCTAAGGAGGAAGAACTAAGGGATGTCATAGATACAGAGAAGAACCTCAGTGACTTCATAAGCTATCCTAATGTTTGGCTTCATTTCTGAGGAGAAATATTTAGGTGTTTCATTCGATCAATTTTACTAGTTAGGGCTTACATTCATGTGAAACAATCACACAAACAACCTAGAAGATGTGAGGATTCAGGTCGTAACAAACGATAACCTCGAAATCCCAAGATGAGTTAGGGCTTATATTTTATAATAGGGCTATGCAAAGGTCTAAGGATAAGGTGAGGATTTATGTTGCATAAGCAAGAAACCTCGAAGTCCTATGGATGTGTTGTTAATATCTAAGGAAGGAAGATTGGTTTAGTTAGGGAAGCCAGGTTTTGTTGTTGAAGATGGCCGTGCTACCCACCATGCTAGCTCCAAGCTCCTTGCTGTGATGAGTTTGAGTTTTCTAGAGTATCAAGCTATGATGTCAAATCAGGTGTCCCTATGGTTGTAGTTCTTTAAAATTTATGGGGGTAAGTTAGAGTTGTTTAGAGTGACACCGGTTAGGAACCTACAGTTCCCTCGTTGCGACACCAATATTTTTTATTGGATTCACTTAGTCCAAATTAACTTACTAAACTCAACTTAATGAGTTCCATAATTTCATTTAAACTATGGGAAACATCGTTAGCAACCGTAGGTTACCTCCTCAAGGGAATTCCCAATCATCCGATAGAGACATCTTAATTTAGTTACAAATGTTGTTTTGTGTGATGTTTGTGATTAAATTTTGAGTTGTTTTATATTTTGAAAGTTGTGGCGGTGAATTTTATCTTGGTTGATTTTAGTTTTTGTTTTGGTTTTGTGGCTATCTTGACAGTTTTAGTTTTCATGCAGGGTGACATCGTTGTTTAGCATGCAAATTTGTGTAAGAATAAAAGTATAGCATAAAAGTTCAAGAAAGACAATGCTGAAAACTGTAAAAGCGTACCTGGCGAGTCTTCTCGTTCCACCACCTGAAACTCAAAATACATGTCGGGGCATTTTATATGAAATAGGAAAGTAAAATTTTTTGTGACCTACCTAACACTAGGTCATATCTTGGTGGGTACTTATTAATTTTTATTAATTTGATTAAGGATGATATTATTAATTTGATTAAGGATGATATTTGTTAAGTTTAGTAGATCTCCTTTAGTAGATCTCCGAGGCATCCAACATATCTAGAGAAAGAAGCAGGTCCGTGCTACTCTCTCACTACGTGGTGGAAAATCCGGAGCTATTTTAAACTTATTATATTGCTTAATAATTCATCTTGTAAACACCCTTAGTGCTCAGTGAGCATTGATGTCTCAATTATCCCTAAGAATAAAGTAATTATCACGGGTAATTATCACTTGAAATTCAATTTAAGAATTATGTGGGTGAAGACCCTTAAAGAGGCAAGTTTAAGAGACTTTGCCAAATTTTGACTTGGGCTTGTAGTGTTCGAAAGATGTTTTAAATTTTTAATGATGTTTACTTTTCTGTTTACTTTCTTTTCTAATCCTTATTTAAATGAAACTAGATTTAGCCTAAGTCACTACTAAGCCCTTAAGATTTTAGTGAGTGTCTTAGTCATTGCAAATGAAATTGATTTATAAGTGATGGTGATGATTTATGTTTTTGTTTTTTTTTTTGTTCATCAAGTAGGGGCATTAAATTAGTGAGTTATTAACACCCAAAATCATACCCCAAAATCTAGGATCATTTAATCCGCTAGACTCCCAAATTTATGTAATTTAAGAAAATTGGTAAGGAAATTAATTTATCCTTTTCAATTAGGACAAGTGAGGTTCGTTTCTACCAGTTAACCCCTTGTATTTCAAACATCCAAATATGTTCATTAGAATTAAAGATTTCTCATTTCTCTTTCTGAAATTAGGCCTAAATGTTAATTAAGGCTAAATTTCCAAAATTACACATTTGCCCCAAAGGCTCTATCACTTCATAATTCATCAAATTTAATCCAAATGATTTTAGAATTTTTATCCTACCTCACTCATGGGTCAATTAAGACATCAGAGGAGAATGTGTGATTTTTCAAGATTTAATTTATCTATATAATTATTTTTAATGCAAAAAATAGGAATTTTCAAAGAAAATTCCTAACTTGACCAAGGTAAATCCTAATCCCTTGAAATTCTTGGTGAAGGTAGATTTTGACTAGAGAAGCCTTCATACCAAATTTAATGATTTTTTTAAATTTTATTTGAATTTTAAGAATAATTTTAAGTTCTAGGGTGTTTATTAATTATAAAATATTTCAAATTTGGAAAATTAAATTTTATATTTTTATTAAATCTCTCTAATGTCAAGGGACACAGAGAAACAAATTTCACATTTTTTTTATTTTTGTTTGAATTATTGGAATTATTTTAGGAAAAAAACCATTTTTAGCCTTTAAAAATTATTTTAAGCTTGAAAATTCAATAAATTTATTTATACAATCAAGAAAAATACTCCAATTGTTCCTAAGTGAAAATCAGAAAAAATATTCTAATTGTTCCTAAGTGCTTAGAAAACAATTTAAAATATTTTCATAAGTTTTATTATTTTTGTGATTTTTATCCTTTTTTAATTACTATTAAATATTTAAAATAGGCTAAAAAAGAAGTTTTTTTTCTTACTTCAAATTTATTTTTATAAAATTCCTTTGATCATAGAGAAGTCCAAAAACCATGTTTTATAATTTTTCAAGTTAAATTTTAATTATTAAAAATCATTTTAGTGCCAAAAATATTAATTAACTTGAAAAATCAGTTTGAGATATTAAATGAACTTCAATCGTTTTGAAATTTTTATGGGGAGTTCTCTGGAGTTTATGTTTTAGTGGAGATTAAAATAGTGGATTTATGTTTTAGTGGAGATTAAAAATTAAATCATTTAGATGTTTATGTTACCCAAAATTAATTTTCTTTATGTTTCAGGGTTGGTGAAGATTAAGTGCATTTTTAACGACTTAACTCATGAAGTTATTTCCAAGGTGTTCACTAGTTTTTGTGAAACTTCCAAAATTTTCATGAAATTTTCTAAGCAACATGCTAATTATCATGATTAATTTATGCAAATAATAGACATAAAATTGAAAAATATGGATCTCTGTGTAGGGATCTCCTCTGACTTTGAAAAAATTAGAGGATGTTTCCTAAGATGGAGACAACAACATGCTAAAATTTCAAGCCATGGTGATATTCCTACATGTATGGAGAATCAAAACCTTCAAATCAGTGTTTAATTAATTAAAAATAAAAAATGCATCTAATGTACTCCAAATCATTTTCACATTGTTCTCCTCTGTTCACTAAGTAAGAGAGTATTTTTATTTTATGTTATACTTTTTCTACACCAAGATATAAATTTTTAAAGTTAGGGCTATTTATTTAAATAAGAAAATCACTATTTTTCTAATTAAACGCGCAACGCTGATTGTATGCTAGGCAGCTCCAAAACTCCACTTGGCGCACTCTAGTTGGATGCCGCCATCCATGTAGCCGCTGACTCGGTGCACGATTCATGCAAGGAGGCACTGTCAGACTCGATCTCCTTCGTCCATCCAATACATGCAAGATCGGACGGCTCCCCATCACCATCCTCGATAGAGTGATCCCGTGACCGTCCACACTAAAACCCTAAGATCTCAGCCTAGACTCAACCAAATCACTTCGGGTTTGATCCTATGGACTCGTCTAAGTGAGACGAACATATCCATATGGTAATCATACAATTAAATCAAGCCTAATCAAATGAAGAATCAAAATAGGCTTGGGAGGAAGAGGAGATTAATATCTTGGCTCTGAGAAATGAAGCTTAGATCAGAGGTGCTCGACACATTCTTTGTGGTCCAAGGAGGCTATGGATTAAGCCTTTGGCTGTGGTGAAAAGCCTAGGTAGAAATTTGAGCAAGCCCAATTTCGGGAGTTGGTCTAGAGTTATGATAGGGGCTCTGTGGAAGGGGAATTTGATGGGGCTTTACTTTCTCTCACTATTGTGAATGTGTGGATGAGTTTAATTTGATTTTTGTGGAGTGTAGGAGTGTAATGAGCTCTATCCTAGTTTTAGGCAGAGATTCAAGCCCAAAATTGGGCTCCGACAAGGGGATTCAGAGCAATGTGGTGGTTAGATTTCACTGAAATTGGGATAGATTTAGGGAAGTCTCACTAAAAAATTTTTAGCACACCTCCCATGGCCGTGGAGGAGAGTTTTTATAAAAATGGCTAAGGGGTGGCTCTCAGGGCCAATGTTTGGGTGTATTGTGATGGTTAGGTGGAGGGCAGAGGAGCTCTATCATTTCATTTAGGTGAGGTGGCATCTGGGTTTGATTTGGGTGAAGTTCAAGAGGAGGTGTCCCTCAGTCTTGGCTTCTCCGACGATGAGGCCGGCCGGCCATGGCAGGGGGAGGTGGCTAGGAGCTCAAGGAACCCAGGGGAATATGTCACAGCAATTTATTGCAATGAGGTATTGTTTTGGCAAAGATATATTAAGCCTAAGAAAAAAATGGAAATCAAATCCCTTAATTTGAGGGACCCTTGGTCCATGGCTCATATAGCCTGGGTTAGATGATTTTTGGCTTAGTCTTAGGGTCCAACTAATGACTGAGGTGGAGTTAATTTGATGGCTTTGGGGTGGTTAGGCTACATTGTGGTTAGGCTTGGGGTGGTTAGGCTACATTTAGTGCATGGGTCCCAGTGGGTGCAAATGACCAAAACTTGGGTTTGGGATAGGCTAGACATGTTAACTGGCCAAATTAATTATTGCATTTGGTGCAGGTGATTGTAAGGAACAATTTTGGTGAAGGATGGAAAGGGTTTTGAGTTCAATTGGGGGGTCAATTTGAACGATTTTGGAGATTTGGTCAATTTGGGCATGTTGTGCTAGACATGGGTCTAGATTGGGTTATCCTTGGATAAGCCCAAATTGATTGTTGAAAATGGTCAATAGAAATGCCATGAGGAGTTTTCAACATGAATTGGGTGCCAATTTTGTGGTTAAGGCAATTAATTTGGTGAAAATTTGGGACATAGTCAATTTGGGCAAAATTTGAGGCTTTTTTGGACTTGGGTTGAAATTAAGTGAAATTGAGGTTTCACCAAGGCTAATTGAAGGTCAGATTTGATGTTTAGGAATGTTATGAAGAGATTATAACAAAAATTGTGGCCAATTGAGTGGGCTAATAGTTCAATTTGGTGAGATTAGGTCATGTGCCCAAAATTGAGGGTTTGACCTATATCAAAATTAGGCTCAAAGCATGGGACAATTGAGCTTGGATTTGGTTTATTTTGGTCACATTAAGGGTGAATTTGAGTTTAAGATTGAAATTTGGGGAGACTGAAATCTACCTGATGGACATTTAAGGTAGATTTGGGGGAAAATGGGTCTATAAAAGGCAATTTGAGGGTTTTGGTCAAAGATGGTCAAATTGGCTAAATTGGGTCATGTGGTTATTGAGGAAAATGAAATTGGGAATATTTGGGAGGTTTTGATAATTTTTTGGATTTTTTGGAATTTTTGGAATTTTGGGCTAAATTTGGGGTATCTTGGTAATTTGGCAAATTTTGGTGATTTTGGGTAGTTTGGATGTTTTCAAGGTGTTTGAAATGATTTTTGAGCCAATTTGGGTATTTTGGATAAATTTGGGAAATTTGGCCAAATTTGGGGTCCCAAGGGTATCTAGGTAATTTGAGGGAGTTTAAAGGCAAAAGTCTAGGTTGGGTATCTTGGTAGAGTTGGAGTGCCAACCACCATCAATAAGCCATGATCCAATGGAAACCCCATTTTGGGTCCTCTATGTAGTGGTCTTAGCTAAACCCTAGCCTAGGGCTAGTGGGTTTAGGGGACGAACTACATGAGTCTCCCAAAAGTATCAAGGGACCAAAGCCTAGAAGTTTAAGATTAGGATCGCGAGTGATTGTGAGTGCAAGTATGTACCTTAAGCCCTAGACCAACATTTGCGAAGAATAGTCAATAGGAAAGTCCTATGCCTAGACCTTAGGCTACTAAAGTGGAAAAATTAAACCTTTACCAAAAGTGAGGTCAACAAACGGAACACCCGGCCCGCCATTAGGTGTGGTGTGCTGGGCAAGCACACCGCGCATATTGGCATTGAGCGACAAAATCA
Organism: Phalaenopsis equestris; assembly: GCF_001263595.1. Taxonomy (NCBI): domain Eukaryota; kingdom Viridiplantae; phylum Streptophyta; class Magnoliopsida; order Asparagales; family Orchidaceae; genus Phalaenopsis; species Phalaenopsis equestris. The sequence continues at coordinate 278,700 of NW_018251328.1, read as the reverse complement.
ACAAAACCAATATAAACACCTAAGTCAACTGACCAAAGGAAAATATGTTGAGATTTTCATACCTATTTTACACTATTTTTTGATGATATTGCACTTTAAAAAAAGATATTTTTGATATTTTGTTACAGGAATGATGAATTAGGGTCATTGGAACAAAAAGATACAAAAAGGAGCGAATTTGGAGCGAAAAGGACCAAAATGTGAAGATTTGAACTAAGGCACCGACGGCGAGCCCAATGACGTCGACAACAGACTTTTCCCAAGACTCCAGATTTAATTCATTTTGATGGCCCGCCGACGGGTCCCTCGAGGCCGCCGACGACGAGTTCGACAGTTATGTCCAATAATGCATTGGATGAGGAGAAATTTTTGGAGGGGTGCTTAGGAAACTCTTGGGAAAACTCATCCACAACTTTAAAAGAATAATTTGGCCAAAAATTGAAGAGACTCTAGAGGTCTTGGAGGTTAGAGAGGTTCCATTAGTGTATAGAGAATTTACTGGAGTGTAAAAATTGTGAGGAATTATTCGAGAGATTGTAAGAGTGGAGGGAAAGTGAGAGATTTCTTCCTCCTTGCCACTTCAAAGAGTAATTCTGTTTGCTGTAACGAAAGGAAGAGATTCAGAGCAACTTCGAGGAGTTTGCTTGGGGAGAAATTATAGATAAGTTTATTTACTTGTTGTAAGTTGTATGACTTTGCTTTTATATATGAATTCCGAGTTTTGTTGTGTTTTCTCCATGAGATCTGAGTAGTTTTCTCTGCCTTTCTCCTTATCTTGAGATTTATGAAATGGTGATTTGAATTGGTTGAGCCATGAAAATGTTAAGAAAATGTTAAAGAATTTGTGATGATCTTTTCACTTCGATCTTAATTTACTTTCAATCTGGCCAATTGATTTGTTAAAATATGTTGAGTTTTACAACTAAAGTGAATATTACATCCAAGATTTAGGAAGGCCATAGCCCATGGATGTTAGCCCTCAGGCGAGGGGAAGGTGGGAGCTCCGAAGTGAGAGCCGGTAACTTCCCAGCCTAGCCGCAAATTCAGTAAACAAGCGTAGGATTAGTCAATGTTCTTTATGACTAGACCAAAGGGTAAAGGATAGGTATGCTCCTATTTGGCACAATACAACTATAACTGATTCACTTTATCCATTCACTATAATTTCTTGACAAGGAGAAGGATGCTTTCTTATATATTGAATATCACAATAAAAAACTTATTAGTATAATTAATTATTTAAGAGTTATTAAAATTACATATTTACTTCAATTGCCTATTAGTGACAGATAAGCCATTTGAATTCCATTGTTGTGATTAAGTATTACTTTTCTAAAATCTTAGTTCGTAGTTCTAATATTACTCCCTGTGGGATAAATATCAATGAAGCCATTAAATCCCTATATTACTTGAGTGATACGTATACTTGCATTGATAAGTGTAACTTTACAATTATTGAATATTTTATACACACATCTTTATCAAGTCTATAACTGTTATTAAGTTTTTGGTGCAGTTGCTGAAAAATTAAATCTTTTAGCAGCATTATTAAATACTTATATTTTTAAGCATATATAAAGTCGTTGTCATCAACAAACCCAGAAATAGTGTAGAATAAAGTAACAATTGTTTCCGTTGGGGAGCAACAGATACTCTCTGCTCGAAAAAAAACAAAGAGACTCCGCAAACGACCCTAGAGAAAACTGACGATTGAGGCAGGGACTCGATTCCAAATTCAGTGTTTAATTTTGATTTTAAAATTGATAATTTCGGAGAATAGGATTGTGTGGGAGGACTGAATCGAGATGGAATGCACAGAGGCTCACATCTGACTCAAAAAGGTAACAACAGTGTAGAAGATGGCAACCATTTAGGATATTACGATTGAAAGAAAGGACTATACCAGTTCAAGTTACCACGGGGGAGTTATATTCGAACTGAGATGTGACAGGAAGAATATATATATCATGTTAGGAAGGAAAGTGCTGGGACTCACATCTGACCCAAGAGATGTCGAAGAAAATAATTGCTACGTTGAGGAGGAAAGAGCCGGGACTCACATCCAACTTAAGAGGGAGTGGGAAAATATATCGATCACGTTAGGAACGAAAGCACTGGGACTCACATCTAACCCAAGAGGTGATGAAGAAAATATCTGCTACATTGAGGAGGAAAGTGCTGTGACTCGCGTCCAACTACATCCAACTCAAGAGGTAACGAGAAAATATCTGCTACATTGAGAAGGAAAGCGCTGTGACTCACATCCAACTCAAGTGGTAGTGGGAAAATATTTGCTACATTCATAAGGAAAGTGCTGTGACTCACATCCAACTCAAGCGGTAGCTAGAAAATATATTGATCACGTTAGGAAGGAAATCACTAGGACTCACATCCAACCTAAGAGGTGACAAGGAAAATATCTGCTACATTGAGGAGGAAAGCTCCGGGACTCACATCCAACTTAAGTGGTAGCGGGAAAATATATCGATCACGTTAGGAAGGAAAGCATTCGGACTCACATCCAACTTAAGAAGTGATGAGGAAAATATCTGCTACGTTGAGGAGGAAAGCTCTGGGACTCACATCCAACTTAAGTGGTTGTAGGAAAATATATCGATCACTTTAGGAAGGAAACCACTGGGACTCACATCCAACCTAAGAGGTGACGAAGAAAATATCTGCTACGTTGAGGAGGAAAGCTCCGGGGGGACTCACATCCAACTCAAGTGGTAGCGGGAAAATATATCGATCACGTTAGGAATGAAAGCACTGAGACTCACATCCAACCTAAGAGGTGATGAGGAAAATATCTGCTATGTTGAGGAAGAAAGTGCTGTGACTCACATCCAACTCAAGCGGTAGCGGGAAAACATATCGATCATGTTCGGAAGGGAAGCACTATGACTAACATCCAACCTAAGATGTGACGAGGAAAATATCTGCTATATTGAGGAGGAAAGCATTCTGACTCACATCCAACTCAAGAGGTAGAGGGAAAATATATGGATCACGTTAGGGAGGAAAAAGCTGGGACTCACATCCAACCTAAGAGGTGACGAAGAAAATATCTGCTACATTGAGGAGGAAAGCGCTGTGACTCACATCCAATTCAAGTGGTAGCGGGAAAATATATCGATCACGTTAGGAAGGAAAGCACTGAGACTCACATCCAACCAAAGAGGTGATGAGGAAAATATCTGCTATGTTGAGGAAGAAAGTGTTGTGACTCACATCCAACTCCAGCGGTAGCGGGAAAACATATCGATCATGTTCGGAAGGGAAGCACTATGACTAACATCCAACCTAAGATGTGACGAGGAAAATATCTGCTATATTGAGGAGGAAAGCATTGTGACTCACATCCAACTCAAGAGGTAGAGGGAAAATATATGGATCACGTTAGGAAGGAAAAAGATGGGATTCACATCCAACCTAAGAGGTGACGAAGAAAATATCTGCTACATTGAGGAGGAAAGCGTTGTGACTCACATCCAATTCAAGTGGTAGCGGGAAAATATATCGATCGCATTAGGAAGTAAAGCACTAGGACTCACATCCAACCTAAGAGGCGACGAGGAAAATATATGCTACGTTGAGGTGGAAAGTGCTGTGACTCACATCAAACTCAAGCGGTAGCGGGAAAACATATAGATCATGTTAGGAAGGAAAGCACTACGACTCACAATAAGAGGTGAAGAGGAAAATATCTGCTACATTGAGGAGTAAAGCGCTGTGACTCACATCCAATTCAAGTGGTAGCAAAAAAATATAACGATCACGTTAGGAAGGAAAGCACTGGGACTCACATCCAACCTAAGAGGTGACAAGAGTGCAAAAGGTGGCAACCATTAAGAACATTACGCCAGGAAGAAAGGGAGACTATACCAGTTCGAGCTACCGCTAGTGACATTACGTCCGAACTAGATCTAGCCAAAAGGTGACACGAGGTTTGATTGAGTGCTAAGAAGGGAACAAGGCTCCAAAGACCCACCCTGATTGAAAGGAGTGGTTAGGAGTGTGACACTCCATAGGGAATGTGAAGAATTTCAGGAGATTTTGTGCAGAGTGTGTAATCCCGTGGGGATGTGAGAAAAATTAATGCAGATAAAGCTAATTTTGCTGCGCGCACAAAGAGTAAGTAACTTCGAAACCGAGAGAATCCACTCAACAGATTCATTTTATTCATTTTCTTTTCTTGTTGCTTGTTGTTTTATCACATTTAATTTTTCAAAATAAGTTTTTAAAATTTTAATTTTAGTTGGTTGATTTTCAAAAGAAATTTATTTTTTTGTTTGTTCATCTGTGATTATTTTTACTTAAGTTTTATTTTATTGTTAATGGTTCATAGTTTCGTTCTTCGTTCAGTGAAATTTTCAACCAACACATGGTTCATGGCCTCCATCCATTGTACAAAAAAGAAAATTGATCAAAAGGCACATTTTTGAGAGAAATATTCATTAATCTTCTCCAATCAAGATGTCACAGATCAAACATAGGACAACGCCTCAAAAAGGTACAACATATAGTCCATATCAAAGTACATACAAAACATCTCATGTCATGTATACATCGTAGGCTGAGTATGTTTGATACATATAATGTTGCAGTAAAAAAAGTGAACCCTCTGAACATTTGTATCAGGTATGAAGAGCTCTTGATCGAACAAACCTTCTAAGCCATGCTCTAGGACAAGAGTTCCCTTCGCATGTACTAAGAGGTATAATCCTCTCATAGCTCGTACGATAGCAGTTCTTCTAGTTTTGGGTCTTGCTGAAATCCGTATGATCCTTTGTTGTCTTCCATTCTATAAAAAGTTATAGACACCCTACGGTGTCGCACCCATGGAATGCAGTGCATGGTGACATCTGCCCCATTTCCTTTCATGATCAAAACTGAACCAAAACTGAACCAACTTAAACTGAACCAACTTGCAGCGGAATCTCTACAGCTCCTCTGAACTCGCCAGGGCCAACAATGTCAATTTCTTTTCCAAATAATATATTTCTTTTTCTCATGAATGAGACCTTGAAGAAGGGCCTCACAAAATCGTGGTGGTCTATATCGGGAGGAATGCAGTCACCCTCATCAAAGATGTTGATGATGCAATTATTTGGGATCTAGGTAGCTGGTAGTATGTTCCATCTGACCATCTTCTTGATCATTCACTTTATTATAAGAGGTAGTGGATCTACCTGGTCATGTCTGAGGATCCCCAGCGAATTTCCTTGTCTGTCATTTGTAAAGTTATAACAGCAACCTCACTGAATGGTGATTCTTCCTTTTCCTCTCATCCATTTCTTCGGCTCAGAGTATGTTCTTTCCATGAGAAGGCCTACTAGGCCTTTATCCCTGAAGTAAAAGATGCAGTCAAGAATTTTTCTTTCGTCACTTTTAGAGAAGACCCTGATATACAGCTCCAGGCATTCCAGTATGTTGACGAATCTTCCTTGGAGTTCCTTATAAAATTCAAATTCTCTTTTATTCACCTTGCTTATTTTATAGTACTCCATTGTGCTAGGAGTCGGAAACTGTCACGGGCAAACCTCCATCTGGACCCAGCAATAAGCCAAATTGGCACTGGCTCATCTGGAACATGTGATTTAGCATCTAAAGGAATGTACAACCCTGGACCCCTTGGTATATACTCATCTGTCCCTAGTGGGACGTATGGTTCATCCATCAAAAAATCTGCGGTCTGAGACTTGTCAGTGGTGGAGGTATACTCCTCTAATTTACTGTAGCGTTGTCGATGTAGGACATTGCAGTACGGGCATTCTACAAATGCCCCTTTGGCTGATGTCATTGCAGGTATCTTGGCGTTGCACATCGGGCAACCCGTGCATAAGGCATCTGAAGCTGAAGGTGTCTCTGGCTCTGTGATGAACCTCAATTCTTCATTTGTGGCGGGTAGGCTAGAAGAAGTCTCTTTCATGTCTGGATCATAGATATTCCCCTCAGGAATAGGGGCGAGTAAGTTGTTTGCTTCCTTCTGACGTCTGCATTCTTTTTGTAGAAAAGCCCTCTGTTTTATGTGGCTGGCATTTCAACGCTGAGTCCTTCGAAGCGAAGCGTCTGACAGTAGTTTATTGTTGGCGGCTACCAGGACTCCGGCTGCTGTAGCTATCATAATCATAGATGGCAGACGGTTGGGCCCCTCCCTCGGGTCCTGCTCTATGAACACATTCTATCCTTTATGTTATGTATTATCTTGGGCGGTCACCCTCAGTATTGAAGGCAATCCCTCCTTTTCTTGACAGCTTACTACATTCATCAGAGGACCTTCGCAGTCCATATCTACTTGGTTAAAGTCCATGTTGAAGTCTATGGTGCCACCCTGTGCCGCCATTTCCTCATTCAGTGAGAGGCTCCAGCCATCTTTAAAAGCGAAGATCAGCCTCTGTCCCGGCATTTTTCTGCAGACGACAGGAAAAATGTCAGTGGGCCGAAACTTTGCATGAACGAGAACAAAATAAAGTATTTATTAAAGTAAATCTAATTTTTTTTTGTGACAGTAAATTTTAGTTTGTTTTGGAAAAGAGAATTGTTTATTTTATGTATGAATTTTGTTTAATTTAGTGGAATATTAAGTTCAAATGTAGAAAGGAGAAAATTTGAAGTTCAAAATTTTTCTCAAAATTTTCATTATATTGAGGTTAATTACAAAATTTGGACCCGATCATAGACATTTGGCCACATAGATAACCCCAAAACAATCAAAATTTCAAAGTTACAAAACAAGCAAAGGCAAGTGGCATTAGGTTGCGTAATAGGTTTTGCGTAATAGGTCGTAATAGGTTTTCAGGTATCATCCATTTATTGATAACATGGGTCTTTCACCCTGGAAGTCTACTAACTGGTAGGCTCCTCCTCTATAGACATTTTAATGACAAATGGTCCCTCCCAAGTTGGCTTAAATTTTTCTCTTATTTTGCGGCATGCAAGAATAGGCCTTTTGAGCACAAGTACGAGGTCAGCAACTTTGAATGTCCTTGGATTGACCAATTTGTTATGGGCTTGTACCATCTTTACTTGGTAAAGCTCCAAGTGTTGTTGTGCTTCTAGTCATGTTCCCTCAAGCCTTTCCAGTTCTTCAAATCAGAGTTTTACACTTTCTCCTATTGTGAGTTGGTTGGCAACAACAACTCTAAGAGACGATGTCTGAATTTCTAGCGGTTGCACGGACTCAGACCCGTACACCAGCATATAGGGTGTACACTGAGTGAGAGTCATGAAAGTTGTCTGGTAGGCCCACAAGGCTTCTAACAGTCTGTTGTACCAATCTCTTTTATTTTCATCCAATGTTTTCTTCAAAATATGTACTAGTGTTTTGTTGAAGGCTTCAGCCAGACCATTGTCAGCGTTATTTTTATTTCGAGGGGAGTTGCCTATAAGAAGCTGAGGGTCACCAAAATCAAAATCTCGTCACCCGCTTCAGAAGGACGTTTTAATTTACATATATATTTAGTTTTATAAAAATATGAAATCAAACTGACCCCATTTTTTTCATAGTTTAAATGAAAGAGCGTTGTACCTCAAATCCTGTATCTATCCCGAAGGATAAACACAGTACTTGAGGATGACGCTCGATCAAATAAACTAAGGAATACATGAAATCCATTTGGTCTGCAAAAACTTTGTATTTGTCGACAAGTTCACCTATTTATTATAAATCGGACATGCTTCCTATAAAACAAAGCCCCTATAGTTAATTACATCATAAATGACCAAAGTCACCTAAGAAGATTCTCGACAAAAATCAGGAAATATTATCTTCAAGGAGTTTCAAAGGGTAGGACTTTTCAATGAGATCGGATAAAGAGGTGTGAAAGGGGATTGGTTGAAATTTGGAACATTTTGTTGTAGAGTCCAAAGGAGGAAGAACTAGGGGATGTCATGGATCTAAAGGAGAACCCCAATGACTTCCCAAGCTATCCTAATGTTTGGCTTCATTTCTGAGGAGAAATATTTAGGTATTTCACCATGCCAATTTTATTAGTTAGGGCTTACATTGGTCTGAAATGATCACACAAATAGCCTGGAAGATGTGAGAGTTTAGGTCATGACAGACGACAACGTCAGTATACTTAGACGTGTTAGGGCTTATATTATATAGGAAGGCTGTACAAAGGCCTAAAGGTAAGGTGAGGATTTACGTTGCATAAGCAAGCAACCTCGAAGTCTTGTGGTTTTGTTGTTTAAGTCTAAGGAAGTAAGATTGGTTTAGCTAGGGAAGACAGGTTTTGCTATTGAAGATGGCCGTGCTGCCCACCATGCTAGCTCCAAGCTCCTTGCCACGACGAGTTTGAGTTTTCAAGAGTGACAAGTTATGATGTTAAATCAGGTGGCCCTATGGTTGAAGTTCCTTAAATTTTATGGGGGTATATTAAAGTTGGTTAAAGTGACATCGATTAGGATCCTACGATTCCCTTGTCCTGGCACCACTACTTTGTATTGGATTCACTTAGTCCAAATGAACTTACTAAACTCAACTTAATGAGTTCCATAATTTCATTTAGACCATGGGAAGCCTCGTTAGCCTCGTTAGCAACCGTAGGTCGCAACCGTAGGTCACCTCCTCCAAGGAATTCCTAATCATCCGATAGAGATGTGTTAATTTAGTTGAAGTTTTAGCTTTATGTGATGTTTGTGATTAAAATTTGAGTTGTTTTATATTTCGAATGTGGTGGCGGTGAATTTTATCTTGGTTGATTTTAGTTTTGGTTTTGGTTTTGGTTTTGTGGCTATCCTGATAGTTTTAGTTTTCATGCATGGTGGCATCGTTTTTTAGCATGCAAGTTTTTAGGTATAAAAGTTTAGTATGAAAGTACAAGAAAGACAACGCTGAAAATTGTCAAAGCGTACTTAGCGAGTCTTCTCGTTCCACCACCTGAAACTCAAAAGGCATGTTAAGGCAATTTATATGAAACAGGGATGTAAGATTTTGACAACCTATCTAACCCTAGGTCATATCTTGCTGGGTCCTTAAGAGTTTAAATAAGGATAATTTGTCAAGCAAAATATATTAAGTTTAGTAGATCTTGGAGGTAACCAATAGATCTAGAGAAAGAAGCAGATCCGTGCTACTCTCTCGCTGCCTGGTGCAAAATCCCGAGTTCTTTTAAACTTATTATGTTGATTAATAATTCATCCTATAAAACACCCTAATTCTCAATGAACATTGATGTCTCAATTATCCCTAAAAATTGGGTAATTATCACTTGTGATTCAATTTAAAAATTATGTGGGTGAAGACCCTTTAAGAGGCAAGTTAGTGTTGTTGGAATACTTAACCAAATTTTGATCCTAATTGGGCTTGTAATGTTTGAAATATGTTTTAATTTTCAATAATATTTACTTTTCTAATCATTGTTTAAATGAAACTTGATTTAGCCTAAGTCACTACTAAGCCCTTAAGACCTAGGTGAGTGTCTTAATTAGTTTTGAAAAGGTTAGGCTTTAGGTGGTCATGATTCATGATTTGAATTTTATTTGAAAATCGAAATAGGGGTATTAAATTGATTAATTATTGACTTAAAAAGTCATACCCCTAAGTCCTGGATTCATTTTATTTTAATAAACTTCCAAATTTTAATAATTGAAAATTTTATTAACTTATCTTTTTAATTAAGAAAGTCAGGTTGGTTTCTACCAAATAACCACTTGTATTTCAAACATCAAATAAATTGATTAAGATCAGAGGTTACCCATTTCCCTCCTTAAATTAAGCCTAAATGTTAATTAAGGTAATTTTCCAAAATTACACATTTGCCGCTAATGCTCTAACACTTAATAATTTGTCAAATTCAATTCAGATGACTTTAAAATTTTTATCCTACCTCATTCATGGGTCAATTAAGACATCAGAGGAGAAAATGTGATTCTTTAAAATTTAATTTAATTTATATAATTTTTTATGGAAAATATAGGACTGTTCAAAGAAAATTTCTAACTTGACCAAGGTGACTCCTAATCCTTTGAATTTTTTATTGGAGGTAGAACTAGACTAGAGAAGACTTTTTACTAAATTTCATGATTTGTGGAATTTTATTTGAATTTGAAGAATTATTTAATTATTAGAATTATTTTAATTTCTGCGGTATTTATTAAATATAAAATATTTTAAACGAGGAAAATTAAGTTTTGCTTATTGAAAAATCTTCCTAAGGTTAGAGAACCTAGAGAAGTAAATTTTATTATTTTCTAATTTTTCTTTGATTGATTGGAATTATTTTAGTGGAAATCCATTTTTAGCCTTTAAAAATTATTTTAATATTTAAACTACAATATCTTTATTTAGAAAATTAGGAAAAATATTCCAATTATTTTTAAGTGTTCTAATTGTTCTTAAGTGATTAGGAAGTAATTTAGAACATTTTCATGAGTTTTATTATTTTTGTGTTTTTTAGGGACTTTTAATTATTTAAATATTAAAAATATGCTAAAAATTAAGTTTTTATATTAAATATCATCTTATTTTTAGAAAACACCCCTAATCACAGAGAACTCAAAAAAAAAAAGTTTTTTTAAACTTTTGAGTTATATTTTGATTTTTATTTAAGTGCTAAAAATGATGTTTATTTTTAAAAATCAACTTAAGTTATCAAATGAATTCAAAATATTTTGAAATTTTTATGGTGAGTTTTTTGAATCATAAATAACAGTGGAGATCAAAAATCAATTCATTTAAATGTTTATATCTTTCAAAATTAATTTTCTTAATGATTTAGAGTTTATGAAAATTGAGTATATTTTAAATGACTTGACCCATGAAATTATTTCCAAAAGCTCCTCTGGTCATGGTGGACCTTCCAAAATTTTTTTCGAATTTTCTAATCAACATACTAATTTTCATGATTATCTTAATCAAATAATGCACATAAACTTAAAAAATGTGATCCTCTCTCTAAGGACCTCTTCTAAATTTATAAAAATTAGAAAATGTTCTCCTTGATAGAGGCTACACTTGATAGAGGCTACAATATGCCATATGCCAAAAAGTCAAGCTATGATGATAAGTCTACATGCATGAAGAATCAAAAGATTCAAATCAGTATTTAATTAATTAAAAATTAAATATGCATCACATGGACTTAAAAATAAATTCCACATTATTCTCCTCGGTTCATTGAGTAAGAGGGTTATTTTATTTTATTTTTATGATTTTTCTACACCAAGATATGTATTTTTGAAGTTAAGGGAGTTTAAATAAATAGAAAAGCCCTATTTTTCTACTTATCCATGCGACACCCCGTCAACCTACGGCAGCTCCGAAGCTCTACGCGGCGCGCTCCCATTTGACACCGCCATACATGCAAGCTGCCACGCATCTCGGTGTTCGTGTAAAGAAGCACTCTCCGACTTCATCTTGGCCGTCCATTCGATACACACTTGATCAAAAGACTCCCCGTCATCGTCCCTCATAGAGTGACCCCGTGACCATCCACACTAAAACCATAAGATCTTAGCCTAGACTCAACCAAATAACTTTGGGTTTGATCCTATGGACTCGTATAAGTGAGGCGAACACATCCATACAGTAATCGTGCAATTAAATTAAGCCAAATCAAATGGTAAATCAAAATAGGCTCGGGAGGGGGAGAAGTTTTATACCTTTGCTCTGAGAAGTGAAGCTTTAATCAGAGGGCCTTGGCACGTTCATTGGGGTAAAAAGTGGCCAGGGATTAATCCTCTTGCTGTGGTGTAAGGCCTAGGTATGAATTTATGAATTCAATAATGATCGGAATTCAATAATGATCGGATTTGGGGGTTGGTTTAGAGCTATGGTAGAGGCTCTGTGAAAGGGAGATTTTATGGGGCTTTGGCTCCTTTCTATGTTGTGAAGGTGTGAGTAGAGTTAATTTAAGTTTGGTGGAGTGTGGAGGTCTAATGAGCTATGTCCTGGTTTTTGGCAAGATTTCAAGCTCAAAATTGAACTCCGGTAGTGGAAATTGATGAGGGAAAACAATTGGAATGCACTGAGGGGATCTTAGGGAAGCTCTATGGTCAATTTGGAGAGGTATCTCTAAGAAATTTTCAACACTTAGTTTAACGGCCATGGAGGTGGCCTTTTATAAAAATGGGATTATGGTGGCTGTCACGTCCAATTAGGGGGTGTAATGTGGTGCTTAGGTGGAGGGCATAGGAGCTCTACAATTCAATTCGGTTGAGCTGGCCTTTAGGTTTGATTTGGGTGAAGCTCCATGGGGGTGGCTCTCAGTTTGGCCATTAGGTTTAGATGTTCTTTAGCGAACTAAGCTGGCCGGCCGGCCAGAGGGAGGTGGCTACGTGCTCAGGGCATCCAAGGGAATCTATCACAACAATTTAATGCAAATGTATTTTGATTTGACAAGGATATCTTAAGCATGTGTATTTCTCGGAATAAGATCCCTTAATTTGGGGGACTTTTGGTCCATGGCTTAGTTTAGGTGGTTAGATTGGTTTTGGATTAGCCTTAGGGGTCAACTAATGGTTGAGGTGGAGTTAATTTGATTGCTTTAGAGTGGTTAGGTCACATTTAGTGCATAGGATCCAAGTGGGTGGAGATGACCAAATCTTGGGTTTGGTCTTGGCTAGCCATGTCAATTGGCCCAAATAAATGTTTCATATTGTGTAGATGATCATAATGAACAACTTTGGTGAAAGATGGAAGTGGTTTTGAACTCAATTGAATGGTCAATTTGAGGGAATTTTGGATTTTAATCAATTTGGTCATGTTAGGCTAGGCTTGGGTCTATCTTGGGCTAGCCTTGGGCTAATTCCAAATTGATTGTTGTAAATGGTCAATAGGGACCCCATGAAGAGTTTTCAACATGAATTGGATGCCAATTTTGGGGTTAAGGCAATCAATTTGGCGAAATTTGGGGACTTAGCCAATTTTGGGCTTAATTTGGGATTTTTGGATTTAAACCAAGTTCAAATGGATTTGAGGCTTCACCAAGGCCAATTGATGGTTGATTTTCATGTGTAATAATGTTATAAATATTTTACAACATTAATTCGGGCCAATTAACTAGGCTATGGGTTCATTTTGGTAAGATTAGGTCATGTGACCAAAATTGGGGGTTTGACCTATACCAAATTTGGGCTCAAATCATGGGCCAATTAAGCTTGGATTTTATCTAGTTTGGCCATATCAAAAGTTAATTTGAGTTTAGGATTGAAATTGGGATCAATTGAGATCAAATTGATGGACATTTGAGTTGAATTTTGGGAAAATTGGGCCTTTAAAGGGCAATTTGGGGGTTTTGATGAAAGATGGTCAAATTGGCTAAATTGGGTCATGTGATAGTTAAAAAAATGAAATTGGGAATATTTGGGAGGTTTTAGAAATTTTTAGGATTCTTTAGAATTTTGGGAATTTTGGGCCCAAAAGGGGTATTTTGATAGTTTGGCCAATTTGGGGATTTTGGGTAATTTGGGTGTTTTCAAGGTATTTCAAATGATTTTCTTGAACAAGTTTGGGTATTTGGGCTAGATATGGAGATTTTGGCCAAATTTGGGGTTTGAAGGGTATCTGGGTAGTTTTGGGAATTTGGGGGCAATAGGGTAGGTTGGGTATCTTAGTAGAGTTGGAGTACCAACCGCCATTAATAAGCCATGGACAAATAGAAACCCCATTTTGGGTCCTCTATGTAGTGGTCTTAGCCAACCCCTAGCCTCCGGCTAATGGGTTTAGGGGACTACCTATAGGAGTCTCCCAAAAGTATCAAGGGACCAAAGTCTAAAAGTTCTGGGTTTAGGGTAATGAGTGATTGTGAGTGCAAACAAGTGCTTTAGCCCTAGACCAACATTTAGGGTCAACCTTAAGGTCCAGCAATCCTAAGGGTGACTCGTCTTGAGTTTCCTCCATAGTGACCCCACCTACTAAGTGTTAGAGGTTAGGACCAATATGTGGAACATCAAGTTGAGTAGAGAAGAGTTTGGAATTTCTAATGGTGAGGGATCCTTATCTAATTTTCTAAGAATAGTCAATAGGAAAGACCTATGGCTAGACCTTAGGCTACTAAAGAAGAAAAACTGAACCTCAACCAAAAGTGAGGTCAACAAATGGACCCCCAATAGGTGAGGTGTGTTGGGCAAGCACACCGTGTGTATTGGCGTTGACCGACGAGATCAACAAAAACCAATACAAAATCCTAAGTCAACAGACCCAGAAGTATGTGTAGAGTTGTGTGTGTGTTTTTTTTTATTTCCGTCGAGGATATTTGCAAGTGCATATTTGATCAAATCAAAAAGTAGGGACTTTTGCTTGGGATTGGAGAGTGGATTTTGAGTTATGAAATTTTAGAGATTTCTAGAGGATGGGAATCAATACGCAGGTACTGACTCAGAGGTGGGAGTTGAAATTTAAGTATCAATCCCAAAAAGGAAGGAAGAGTCAGAATGTAGGTACCGACCTCAAAAGGAGAATCAAAATTTAGGTACTGATCCTAAATGAGATTTGAAATTAAGGCATCAATCTCGGGAGAGTCAAAATTTAGGTATCGACCTCAGAAGATGAGAATCAAAACTTAGGTACTGATTCAAAAATTTGAGAATTGAAATTTAGGTATCAATCTCAAGGAGAGATTCGAATTTTAGGTATCGACCCGAAAGATGAGAATAAAAATTTAGGTACTGATCCAAAAATGAGAATTGAAATTTAGATATCAATCTCAGGAAGAGAGTCAAAATTTAGGTATCAACCTCAAAAGATATGAATCAGAATTTAAGTACTGATCCAAAAATGAGAAATGAAATTTAGGTATCAATCTCAGGAAGAGAGTCAAAATTTAGGTACAGACCTCAAAAGATAGTAATTAGAATTTGGGTATTGATCCAAAAATGAGAATTGAAATTTAGGTATCAATCTTAGGAAGAAAGTCAAAATTTAGGTATCGACCTCAAAAGATAAGAATCAGAATTTAGGTACTGATCTGAAAATGAGAATTAAAATTTATGTATCAATCTCAGGAAGAGAGTCAAAATTTAGGTATCGACCTCGAAAGATAGGAATCAGAATTTAAGTACTGATCCAAAAATGAGAATTGAAATTTAGGTATCAATCTCAGGAAGAGAGTCGAATTTTAGGTATTGACCTTGAAAGATACGAATCAGAATTTAGGTACTGATCCGAAAATGAGAATTGAAATTTAGGTATCAACCTCAGGAATTTAGGTATCAATCAGAGAGTAGAAATTTAGGTATAGGTATCGACCTCAAAAGATGAGAATGACAATTTAGGTACTGATCCAAATATGAGAATTGAAATTTAGGTATCAATCTCAGGAAGAGAGTCAAAATTTAGGTGTCGACCTCGAAAGATAGAAATCAGAATTTAGGTACTAATCTGAAAATGAGAATTGAAATTTAGATATCAATCTCAGGAAGATAATCAAAATGTAGGTATCAACCTAAAAAGATGAGAATCAGAATTTAGGTACTGATTCAAAAATGAGATTTGAAATTTAAGTATCAATCTCAGGAAGAGAGTCAAAATAAAGGTATCGACCTCGAAAGATGAGAATCAGAATTTAGGTACTGACTCAAAAAGAGAATTGAAATTTAGGTATCAATCACAAGGAGAGAGTCAAAATTTAGGTATAGACCTCAAAAGATGAGACTCAGAATTTAGGTACTGATTCAAAAATGAGATTTGAAATTTATAAAGAGCTTGTGGTGTTGAATTTGTAGAAGTGTGTCATGTGGACATTTTGATTTTGTTTAAGAAGATTTGTAGAGCTTTGTGGGGTTTTTTGCAGAATGTAAAATCCTGCGGGGATGTAAAGAGAGTTAATGCAGATAAAGATGGTTGTGTTGTGCGCACAAAGAGTAAGAAACTCTGAAAATGAGAGAATCCACTTAATTTTTCAAAATATTTCTTTAAGGTTTTAATTTTAATTGGTTGGTTTTTAAAAGAACTTTGTTTTGTTGTTTATTCATTTGTAATTATTTTTTATTTAAATTTTATTTATTTTTAAGGACTTGTTGTTTCGTTCTTTGTTCATTAAAATTCTAAACCAACGTGTAGTTCGTGGCTTTCATCCATCACACAAAAAGGCAACTGACAAAAAAGCACATTCCTAAAATTTTTTTTCCATTAATCTACTTCAATAAGAAGATGTCACATATCGAACATAGGCTAACACCTCAAAAGGTACAATATATAGTCCTTGTTGAAATACATTCAGAACATCTCATGTTACATCTCATGTGAACATCTCATGTTATGAATACATTGTAGGCTGAATATATCAGATACATATCATGTTGCTAAAAAGAAAAGTGAACCCTCTGACCATTTGTACTAGGTATGACGAGCTTTTGATCAAGCAGACCTTTTAAATCATGCTCCAGGATAAGAGTTCCCTTTGCAAGTACTTAGAGGTGCAACCCTCTCATAGCTCGTGCGACAGTAGTTCTTCCAGTTCTGGGTCCGATTGAAATCCATACGGCAAATCCATAGAAATCCATATGGCATTTTGCTGTCATCCATCCTGTGGAAAGTCACAGACACCCTACGGTGTCGTACCCCTGGAATGCAATGTTTGGCAATGTCTACACCGTTGCCTTTAAGAACAAGCATTGAATCGACCGGTAGAGAAATCTCCATAGAACCTCTGAATTCACCAGGGCCAACGATATCGATTTCTTTCCCAAATAAAATATTGCTTTTGCTCAGAAATGATACCATGCAGAAGGGCCTCAGAAAATTATTATGATCAATGTGTGGGGGAATGCAATCACCCTCTTCATAGATATTGATAATGCAAATATTCAGAATGCAGGTAGCAGGTAGAATATTCCATTTGACTATTCTTTTTATTATCCATTTTATCATTGGCAGTAGCGGATCTACTTGATCATGTCTGAGGATCCCATGCGGATTCCCTTGTCTGTCATTCGTGAATTTATAATAACAGCTGCACTGGATGGAGATTCTTCCCTTTCCTCTCATCCATTTATTTGGCCCGGAATACATTCTTTCCATGAGAAGGCCCGCTCAACCTCTATATCTTAAATAAAAGATAAAGTTCAGAATGCTTCTTTCATTGCTTTTGGAAAAAACCATGGTATATTGCTCCAGACCTTCCAGTATATTGATGAACTTTTGTATGTTGATGAGCTTTCCCTGAACTTCTTCATAAAACTCGAATTCTCTTTTATTTACTTTACTTATCTTGTAGTACTCTATCATACCAAGGGTTGGCAGCTGTCGCGGGCGCTCCTTCCTTCGAGCATTGGCAGGAACCCAAACTAGCGCTGGTTGATCTGGAGCATGAGACGTGGCCTCTAGCGGGATATACAACCCTGGGCTCCACTGTACATAATGATACATCCCCAATGGGACATATGGTTCATCCATCATAAAATCTAAAGTCTGAGACCCATTGGTGCTTGAAGTATACTCCTCCAATGTACTAAAACATTGTAAATGTAGTACATTGCAATCTGGGCATTCTACGAACGCACCCGTGGCTGATGTCTCGGCCAATATTTCAACGTTGCATGTCGGGCAACCCTTGCATAAGACTTCTGAAACTGAAAGTGTCTCTGACTCAGTCACAAACCCCAGTTCTTCATCTGTGGTGGGTAAGCTAGCAGAAATTTCTTTTAGGTCTGGAACATAAATATGCCTATCACGAATAGGGGTGAGCATGTTGTTCGTATCTCTTTGACGTATGCGTTCTTGTCATAGAAAAGCTCTCTGCTTCTTGCGGCAGGCGTTTCTGCGTTGCGTCCTGCAAAGCGAAGTACTTGACAGTCGTTCGTTATTAGTGGCTATTAAGCCTCCAGCTGGTGTAGCTACCATGGAGGGCAGACGGCTAGGCCCTTCTATCGGTCGGATCTTGCTCTGTTATCATTATCACGTTCTTGCCTTTGCGTGATACATTATCTTTAGCGTCACTCTCAATAGTGAAGGCAATCCCTCTTTCTCGTTGCAGCTGACTATGTCCATGAGAGGACCTTCGTAGTTCATGTCAACCTGGTTAAAATCCATGTTGAAGTCAGTGGTACCGCACTGCGGCGCCATCTCCTCATTTAGTACGAGGCTCTAGCCATCGTGGAAAGCAAAGATCAGCCTTTGTCCCAACATTTTTCTGCAGATGACAGGAAAAACATCAGTGGGCCAAAATTGTCATGAACAAGAACAAAACAAAGTATTTATTAAAGTAAATTTTAGTTTGTTTTGGTGAAATGAATTATTTATTTTATGTATGAGTTTTGTTTAATATAGTGAAAAATTATACTCAAAAGTGGAAAGAAGAAAATTTGAAATTTAAAATTTCATTCTAAAAATTTCATTATATTGAGGTTAATTACAAAATTTCGATTTACAAAATTTTGACCCGGTCACAGACATTTGGCCACATAGATAACCCTAAAAGAAACAAAGTTTCAAAGTCAAAGTTTCAAAGGAAGTAGAGGCAAGCAACGTTAGGTTGCGTAATAAGTTTTCAAATATTGTTTGTTTATTGGTAAAATAAGTCTTTCACCCTAGAAGTCCACTAACTGGTAGGCTCCTCCTGTATAGACCTTTTCAATGACAAATAGTCCCTCTCAAGTTGGCTCAATTTTTTTACCTATTTTGCATCGTGCAAGAATAGTCATTTAGAGCACAAGTACAAGGTCACCAACTTTGAATGTCCTTCACCACAAGTACAAGGTCACCAACTTTGAATGTCCTTGGGTGGACCAATTTTTCTTGGGCTTGTACCATCTTTGCCTGGTAAAGCTCCAAATGTTGTTGTGCTCCTAGTTGTTTTCACTCGAGACTCTCTAGTTCTTCAAGTTTGAGTTTTGTGCTTTCTTCCGTTGTGAGTTGGTTGGCAACTGCGACTCTGAGAGATGGTGTCTGGATTTCTAGTGGTAGCACGGCCGCGACTTCGTACATGAGCATATAGGGTGTACACTAAGTGGGAGTCCTGAAAGTCATCCGGTAGACCCACAAGGCTTCTAATAGTTTGTTGTGCCAATCCCTTTTATTTTCATGTAGTGTTTTCTTCAAAATCTGTACCAGTATTTTGTTGAATGCCTCAACCAGACCATTTGCTCTGGGATAAAAAATTTTAGAGTATCTCCAATCTATCTCATGTCCTTTGATGAAATCGTTGATCTTTATACTTCTGAAAGTTCCTTTGTCGGAAATTATTCTTTGCGGTACTCTGAAATAGAAGATGATTTGGCTTTTGAAGAATTGAAGGATGTGTTGTGTCGTGTAAGTGTTGTGTCGTAACCTCACGTAACAGTACTGCCTCTAACCATTTGGAGAAGTAATCTGTAGCGGCAAGTATAAACTTATTTCGTTTGGAAGATGAAGGGTCTATCAAACCTATTATGTCCATGCCCCAACACTCAAATAGCGATGAAGCAACAGTTGGGTGTAGCACATTCGGAGGCTGGTGTAAGACCACCCCATGCACTTGGCATTGATGACACCTTCTGGTTGTATCCATGCAATCGGACATCATTACTGCCCAATAATACCTGAGTCTTTTGATCTTCATTTTCATTTTCGGCCCTGCCTGGTGAGCGCCACACAATTCGGCTTGTACCTCTTTGATAATATTCTGTGCTTCGGCTTTGCTTAAACACCGTAGCCACATCTGGTCGAGTGATCTTCTGTATAGAACATTTCCCATCAGGGCATAAGACATAGCCCTACTTGTGATGTGGTGCGTCTCAGACTTGTCTTCTGGCTTCCAATATGCAAATATTCTATTAATGCCTTGCGCCAATCTTCGTTGACGTCTGCAACTGTATTTATTGTTTCTTCTTTTCCAAGATTGTGTAGAGTTTCAAAGTCTATCTGAGACAAGACTCATCTTCCTTGCACTGTGACTTCAATGGAATCCTCTGGGGACCACGCCATTTCATTAGCAAGTTTTTCTATAGCGTCGACATGGGCATTATCTCCCATAGGAATCTTGTAGAAATTTACATCAAGAATCTGCTCTAGGAGCTTCTTTGTGTACTGATGGTATTATGCTAATCTTGGTTTCAAAATTCTATATTGTCCGGCGACTTGCTGGATGACGAGTTGAGAGTCACCATAAATGACAATGTTTGTTATATCCATTGAGATTGCCATTTCTAATCAGGTGATTAAAGCTTCATATTCTTCTTCATTGTTGGTGCACGACTCTGTCAGTTGTTACAAGAACCTCAACATACCCTTATCTGGTGTGATAAAGATCAAACCAATCTATGCTTTTCCTGGTATAACTGTGTCTGATCCTTTGTCTTTTCTGGCTGACGAAGCGCCATCGAAGTACATCTCCCAGCATTGCGCACTAGAGAATTTCATTTGTAATATTTGCTCGTCTGGTAACTTGTCGTTGAGAGAGAATCCAGCTGGCAGTGGGTGGGCAGCAAGAAAGTCTGCTAGTATCTGTCCCTTGATAGCACGGAGGGGAACAAAAGTTATTTCAAATTGCAATACGATCATTGACCAACTTGCTAAATTTTTGGAGAGTGTTGGTCGGGTCATCAGATATTGCAATGGATTAACTTTTGAGATTAGGTTAATCTTACAAGAAAGCATGTAATGTCTAAGCTTTTGGGCAGCGAAAATTAATGCCAGACAATGCTTCTAAATAGGTGGATATCATATCTACGTCGGTATTAGGAGACAACTCAAGTAGTAGAGCGCATTTTATTTACCCTCATCATTTACTTGGGCTAAGAGGGATCCGAGAGAGTCATCTAAAGCCGCGGTATAAAGTATCAAAGGTTTCCCTGGGATAGGGGCTGCCAAGACAAGAGTTGTCATTAAATATTGCTTAACAACCTAAAATGCCCGCTGGAATTTCTCTTCCAAAATAAATTTGGCGTCCTTTTTAATTAATGCCGAGAAAGGCTGACACCTACTTGAGAGATTAGAAATAAATCTTCTCAGATATACCAACTTCCCTTGGAAGGAACGTAGTTGTTTCAAGGTTTTTGGTGGAGGCATTTCCAAGATAGCTTTAATCTTATTCGGGTCGATCTCGATTCCCCGATGTCGGACAACGAATCCTAGAAATTTCCCGGAGGTAACGTCAAAGGCACACTTTAAGGGATTCATTTTAAGGTCATCTCGTCGTAACCATTCAAACACAATCCTCAAATTGTACAAATGGTATATTTTCGATTTACTTTTGGTGACTGAATCATCCATGCAGCATTCTTCTACTTGGTGAATGAGGTCGTCAAAAATCTTTGTCATTGCACGTTGATATGTTGCTCCGGCGTTCTTTAGGTCGAACGACATCACTATGTAGCAGAAAATTCCAATTGATGCTCTGAAGGTTGTAAATGTTGCTTCCTCGAGAGCCATCTTGATTTGGTTGTATCTGTATCCCGACGATCCGTCCATGAAGGAGAAAATTTCATGTGTTAAGGCGATATCCGCCATCATCTCTGGTATAGGTAGTGGAAACTCATCTTTTTTGTTCAAATCTCTGAAGTCTCTGAAGTCAACACAAACACGTATCTGTCCATTTTTCTTCTTAACAGGTATAATGTTAGCTAACCACGTGGGGTACTGATCTTCTTTTACAAATTTGGCGTCTATCAATTTCTTCACATCGGCGATAACTTGTTGTTCTATTTTGAGGCACATTCTCCTTGGAGCTTATTTCACTGGGGTTATACTCTTGTCCACCCCAAGTTTATGAACTGCAACCTCTGTTGATAGTCCTGACATTTCATCGTAGCTCAATGCGAAGAATTATTTTGATTTTGTTTATAGTTTGATCAACTCTACAGATTCTTCGTCATTAATTAGAGAACTTATACATGTAGGTCTGGGTCATTCTTCAGTTCTGGGGTTAATTTCTTTCAATTCATCAACGATAGATTTAATTTTCTCCTCACATTCTGGCGGAGCATCTTCTATTGGTTGATCATTAGAGTCATCCTCTATGTCGAGGCAATTCTCTTTTGATTCAGCAGTAACAATCATGCAAAATTTAGAATCATTGACTGGTCCGACTGTACCAAATTCGAGACCCTCTTTCGAGTTTGGAGCTCAACCTTGACCATTTCATAATTTTTCAAAAAGTTGAAATTGATCTTTTGGTATTTGTTTTGGTAAGTGCCCCTGTTGAATTAACTTTTGAACACAAGGTGAGAAGAACACAAGGTGCAATTCCATTAATTCATTAGAATCAACATCCAAATTTACATGTTTTTCAAGCTGAGTAGAGGTAGAAGCACGGTAATACATGTTTTAGGATCATCATCCAAATTTACATGTTTTTCAAGCTCAGTAGAGGTAGAAGCACGGTGGAACTCCAACACTACAGAGCCAAAACTAAGGACTAACTTGACCTCTAAACTCTCGACCTTTTGAGGGAGAATCGGAGTAAGAGTCATAGCATTCACACAGTGGTTTATCCGATCTGACAATGTTTCATATTCATTCTTTTTTGTATCTTCTATGGATATCTCGTACTAAGGTCTTTTATGTCTTGTCATCATTATTTCATCTTCAGAACTATCTTCCTCACCAATGTTGATAGTTGGCCTAGTCCGTTCAATAATTAAATTGATCCTTCCTGGTCCACGTCCCCAGCGTCGACCTGGGGTGCACCAACTAAAAGACCTTTCACCATCTCGTTGTAAGGAAGTGGTGGAAGATTGCTGAAGCATACTTGAATGACCTCCTTTTCGTAAGTCTTATGAATATTCATCTTTTTTTGTGATAAATTCATGCAAGAAGACAGTCTTCTTTGGAGTCGCGTAGTAGGCAGCATCTTCATGGATACCAACTTCATGCACTGAAAATGGTTGTAGGTCTTCCTTGATGTAATTTTCTTGGCCATCTTTCCGGTATTTGCTGCACTGGTGTATAGATGATGGAACCATATTGTGCTCATGAATCCACGATTGACCCAATATAGCATTAAAAGAGGTCTCAGCGTTGATGACATGAAATTTAGCGATCGTCACGAGTTCTCCAACTTAGTTCTCCAACTCACGAGTTCTCCAACTTTCATAAGTAATGTAATTGATCCGAGGGCTCTTTCTCCCTTTTGGTTGAATCCTCTTAATATCATCTTATCGGGCGTAAGCTCTTAAGCCTCAATATCCAAGTAGTCCAATGTCCGTAGGCTCATCAAGTTAAGAGACGCTCCATGATCCACTAAAACTCTGGATAACACAAATCTGCCGATGTTGATGGAGATGTAGAGTGGACGGCTGTGGTCGGCTGTACCAAGCAACAAGTTTTCATCTGTGAAGGTTACCCTTGACTGTTTATTCAATGAGCAAACTTCATTTGAGGATGTACTAGCCAACTGAGCTAACTGAGCTAAGCAAATTTTTGAATTTTTGGGTCAAGCAAAGCCGTAACCAGAGACTCTCTCATCTCCTTTGACTTGATCAAAGCGTCATAGATGCTTAATCGGGTCGGCAACTTCATGAGATGAACTAGCACGTTGTATTGTGGATGTGGATTCTTTTCGCGCTCCAATTTTATCTTGATCATGTGGTTCTTT
>NW_018251328.1:250900-255178 GCF_001263595.1 Phalaenopsis equestris | reverse complement strand
CCTTTGTATGTTGGAGTTATGTTGGAGTTGTTCTTGGTGGTAACACCTTTCTGCTCCTTAAGTTAACTTCTATGATTTCTTCTTTGTGAGATATCATTGTTGAATGTTCTGGTGTCTTTTCCTCTCCGTCGGAAAGATCTAAGTTGATGGAAAGCGGTGTACTAAGATGCTCGAGAATTGGCTCCTCGTTATCGGTGCTGTCATAAGCGGTATTATTGATGCCTTCTTTGGACTTGACAACAAGTTCATCGGACTCGAGTGCGATTTGAGGGTCATTTTGGGGATCAAGATCAAAGCTAGATTGTTCATAATCAGTTACGTTATCACCAGAAACATTTAAAATGTACCCTAAATTGTCTTTGGACTTGACAACAAGTTCATCGGACTCGAGTGCGATTTGAGGGTCATTTTGGGGATCAAGATCAAAGCTAGATTGTTCATAATCAGTTACGTTATCACCAGAAACATTTAAAATGTACCCTAAATTGCAATCATTATATTCATAAGATCCCAGAGGGACAAAAAGATAATCATACAAAGTCAAGGGTTTTCTTCCCCAAATTCGAGACAACCAATCTAGTAGAGGCAACCCCTATCCTACCCCCCGTGCTATCAATTATTGTTGTGACACTTTTCTTCTTCTTTTTTGTGCTTCACGATGATGGATCTCTTGACGAAACCTTCATCTCGAGCATGATATGTTGCGGACTCTGAGTGGTGGCTTGTTTTGATGTAGACTGGATTTTGTTCAGTATTTTCTTGGATGATCTGCTCCAGACCTCCTTCTATCTTTCTTCGGTATTTTTTAAATCTTGTTTCGATGAATCTTTTGATGAATCCTGAATTTGATTAAGGACCCTCTTGAGTTCATCCCAATTTGTACTCCATCCATCTATTATGGTATACAGATCAATTAAGGAGATTGGCTCAGCCGAAATTATGTTTACGGGACTTTATGGAACCTTTTTTTAACCTTTTTTTGGTTCTCTTAAATATTCTTTCGGGATTATTATATTCTCTTCCTTGAGGTTTCTCTCGAGCCAGCCTTTAAAGACAAAACATTTTTTCTATAGTGTGCCCAAGTAACCGGTGGTATAGGCAATAATTTGGTTGATTCTTCTTATCCACCTCTTCGGGCTTCTTTGGATCTGGTAGTTTGATATCTGGCTTCTTCATCAGACTCATGAATATTTTAGTTATAGCTTCATCCTTGAAAGAATACACAATTTTCTATCACTCCGACAAGGATATTATTTTATCCCCTGTTCGAGGTGATCCCTCTTTAGGCGGCTGTTGGTTGGATTGACTATCCTGTTTCTAAGATTACTGTGATGAAGACTGGCGATGCTCTTTAGCATATATCTTTATCGGCTGATTTCTTTTGTCGACGGAAACTACTACTCCTGATTTCTTCTTGAACACTCTGGTCACCTTAGTCTTTTCATGCGGCTCCAAGTGCCTTTTTTCCTCTTGAAGACTGCTGGCTTTTTAGATTCTCGAAGGACTTGATGGTGAGTCCCTTAAACATGAAAGCTACTAGCCCATGAATGCTCTTGAGTAGAATTTTAATTGCATGATGTTCCTGTAGCTGAGGTTCACATTTCATGCTAAGGTTTTTCCACCTCAAGATATAATCTACCAAAGTTTTGCTAGGCTTTTGCTTTTCCATCATAAGCTCTCCAATAGACACATGGTATTGTGCCCCGACAAATCTTTTTACAAATAACTATTCTAATTCAAAAAATGTTTTAACAGACTCGTTGGGCAAGTCAGCGTACCAGTCAAAAGCAATTCCTGACAAGATGCTAACGAATTGCTGGTAGAGTGGAGCTTCTCATTTTGCCACAGAGGGCACGAAAATGTGTTATATGCTGTATAGGATTTCCAGTCCCATTGAATATCTTGAAGTTTGGAGCCACAAAACTCTTGGGGAAAGGCACGACATCGAACTCCTTCACCAGTCAAAAGCAATTCCTGACAAGATGCTAACGAATTGCTGGTAGAGTGGAGCTTCATTATTTCTCATGTTGCCACAGAGGGCACGAAAATGTGTTATATGCTGTATAGGATTTCCAGTCCCATTGAATATCTTGAAGTTTGGAGCCACAAAACTCTTGGGGAAAGGCACGACATCGAACTCCTTCAGGTAAGGTCTACCCTTCAGAACCAATGCACCACCCTTAGATTGGGTTAAGGCAACTCGCACTTGTTCAACCATTTTCTTTAATTTCTTTTCTAGCATGGAACCTGATGGAGAATCATTCTTTGGTTGCTCATCTTTGTTTGTTGAAGTAGCCTCTCTTCTTTCATCTATAATGTGTGTGATTTCTGGCTGATTAATCTCTGGAGAAGCCAATTACGGTGCTTGTGATTGCCCCTGAATGGTGGCCATGGCGATCATAGTTGCAGTCATCTCTTCTATTCTTTACTCGAGTAAACTAACTTTCTCATCCCTTAGGAGGATAACACTACGTAGTCATCCACGACGTTCACTTCGGTGTGAGGTTGAGCCTCGCGCGCAGATGTGGTGGCTCTAGTTTCAATCACATGGACATCCATGAAATCCTCCTTCAAGTAATCATTGTAATCAAAATTTTCATTATCTCTATCGACGGAAACTCCATGTTCTCGAGCTAACTCGGAAATCTCAATTCTGAGTTTCTCAACTTTCTCCTGAATTATCAATTCCTTGATTACTTTAAGATATGGAGGACCCTGATGGACATCCTATATTTGTTCCTCCATCTCGCTGGCTTTTGTCGCGACAATGTCAGATATTTCAGACAATGGTTTCCCTTCCTGTCCTGCAGGCTCACTAGACTGTATAGGTGCAGCGACCTTGGCTACCCATAGCTTTTTCTTTTTTGATGATGATATCTCAGGACGAAGCGTCCTAGTAGAAAGATTGGTATGTCGAGGGAAAGTATGCTCCCCGTGATGTAGACCGGCTACAGTTCCAAGTATTTGTCTTGTCTCTATCTTTGGGATTGTAGGAATGTCTCCATAATGGGTGATGGGTAAGATCTTCGGACCCAGTCTCGACTTAACCGGTCGACGACCAGTGGTCCTGGTGGCAGTATAATCAGTAGTGATCACTGCGGTATCAACTCTGTTCCAAAAAAAAAAACCAAATGGGGGTGCGGGTAGGTGGCACTCCAGCTGTCTTGTGGGATTATCTGACGGATTTGACGCCCTTCAAATTTTCCTTCTTCATGCGAGGAGAAATTGTATCTCCACTCATTTAAGCAACTCGCTAATTGAACATCCCTCTTTGGCAGCAAGCCTTTTGAAAATTGCATTCACTCGAGTGATAGGAGCGAACTTCTTCCTCTCCTCATCGAGTCCATGAAGTGATGGTAATGCGACAACGATTCTCCATATACTCTCATATTTCTTGGTATTTGTCAGAGGATGGAATCTACTTCCTAGCAGGAGTGGATAAATTTTCGGCAATACTTCTTCAACTTGATGAGGCTCCTCCTCAACAGGTGTCTCCTTGGGAGCCTGAGCTTTAATGGCCCTCTGAACTTTTCTGTTACGGTTCCTCCTTTGAGTTCGGGTCAGTGGTAAAATCCTCAAACTTGATCTGATTTCAAACACAGGTGGTGGGACTGTTAATCCCTCAGTCGGATCCTCAATAATCATCACATCTTTCCCCTTAACAGCAGCGGGGCTGGTAGGTTTGGCGGGTGTCGCGACGGTAGTAGTTTTAGACTTCTTGCAGGTAGGGAAGTCTTGAAGGCAGTTCAGGTTACATTCTACAGACGGCTCCTATATTTCTGGAGTGACGATCTTCATCACTACAAACGGGGCTTTCCTGAGGATGACCTCGAGATATTTGAATCCTGCCCCAAACTTGATAGTGGGAGCGACGTTACGGGAGCGGGAGCTACGCTCCGTTGGCAAGTTGCAGGAAAAGGTCAGCATTGGGTAAGCCATTACAACGGGCTTTAAAACAAAAAATTTCAGGGTTAGCTATATGGCCAAAAACCTCGTAACTTTTAGTGCAAGAACTGAGAGTAGAGGTTGATCTGTAGACCGGGCGGGTTTTAATTTATGAGTATTTTAAAATCTTGGTTAAGAAAACGTGTAAAATTTAATTAATATAAGAAAATTTCAAAGTGCGCGTAGCACAACATGATTTGGTTTAAATTGTAGAATAGCAAATCAAATTTGGAAGGGAGATGTGAAGTATTCTAGGACCCAGTACGGGACCTATTTAGTGGCAGAAAATGCTTAGGTGAAACTAGTCCACCGACACACCTATTGGGGGGTCCG
>NW_018251328.1:238177-250457 GCF_001263595.1 Phalaenopsis equestris | reverse complement strand
TTCCCCTATTTAATATAAAGAATTAAATAGGGTTTATATTAAGCTGGGTTCGAACATGCTTCCTATAAGAGCATGCCCCTATAGTTATTTACATCTTAAATGACCAAAGTCACATAAGAAGACTCTCGATAAAAATCAGGAAATATTAACTTCAAGAAGTTTCAAAGGGTAGGACTTTTCAATGAGATCAGAAAAAGCGGTGTGAAAGGGTATTGGTTCAAATTTGGAACATTTTGTTGTAGACTCCAAAGGAGGAAGAACTAGGGGATGTAATGGATTCAGAGGAGAACCCCGGTGACTTCTCAAGCTACCCCGATGACTTCCCAAGCTATCCTAATGTTTGAGGAGAAATATTTAGGTTAATATTTAGGTTTTTCATCCTGCCAATTTATTAGTTAGGGCTTACATTCATGTGAAACAATCACACAAATAGCCTGGAAGATGTGAGGGTTTAGGTCATGACAGACGACGACTGCAGAATCCTAAGACGAGTTAAGGCTTATATTGTATAGCAAGGCTGTACAAAGGCCTAAAGATAAGGTGAGGACTTACGTTGCATAAGCAAGCAAGCTCAAAGTGCTATGGCTTTATTGTTTAAGTCTAAGGAAGGAAAATTAGTTTAGCTATAGAAGACAGAACTAGCTATAGAAGACAGGTTTTGCTGTTGAAGATGATCGTGTTGCCCACCATGCTAGCTCCAAGCTCCTTGTCGAAGCTCCTTGTCGCGATGAGTTTGATGAGTTTGAGTTTTCAAGTTTGTCAAGTTATGATGTTAAAGCGGGTGGCCTTATGGTTGAAGTTCTTTAAATTTTATGGGGGCATATTAAAGTTGGTTAGAACAGCACCGGTTAGGATGCTACAGTTCCCTCATTCGGGCACCACTACTTTCAATTGTATTCACTTAGTTCAAATGAACTTACTAAACTCAACTTAATGAGTTCCATAAATTCATTTAGACCGTGGGAAACCTTGTTACCAATCGTAGGTTACTTCCTCGGAGGAATTCCCGATCATCCGATATGGATGACTTAATTTAGTTGAAGTTGTAGTTTTATGTGATGTTTGTAATTAAATTTTGAGTTGTTTTATATTTTGAATGTTGTGGTGGTGAATTTTATCTTGGTTGATTTTAGTTTTGGTTTTGTGGCTATCCTGATAGTTTTAATTTTCATGCAGGGTGGCATTATTGTTTAGCATACAAGTTTGCAGGTATAAAAGTACAGTATGAAAGTACAAGAAAGACAATGCTAAAAATTATAAAAGCGTACCTGGCGAGTCTTCTCATTCCACCACCTGAAACTCATAAGGCATGTTAAGGCAGTTTATATGAAACAGGGAAGTAAAATTTTGACGACCTATCTGACCTAGGTCATATCTTGGTGGGTCCTTAGGAGTTTAATTGAGGATTGTTTTGTCAAGAAAAACATATTAAGTTTAGTAGATCTCAGAGGTAACCAACAGATCTATAGAAAGAAGTAGGTCCGTGCTACTCTCTCGCTGCCTGGTGGAAAATTCCGAGTTCTTTTGAACTTGTTATGTTGCTTAATAATTCATCCTATAAAACACCCTAATGCTCATTGAACACTCATGTCTCAATTATTCCTAAAAATGGGGTAATTACCACTTATGATTCATTTAAGAATTATGTGGGTGAAGACCCTTAAAGAAACAAGTTAGTGTTGTTGGAACACTTAACCAAATTTTGATCCTAATTGGGCTTGTAATGTTTGAAGTTTTTTTAATTTTCAATGATGTTTACTTTTCTAATCCTCGTTTAAATAAAACTTGATTTAGCCTAAGTCACTACTAAGCCATTAAGACCTAGGTGAGTGTCTTAATTAGTTTTGAAAAAGTTAGGCTTTAGGTGGTCATGATTCATTATTTGAATTTTATTTAAAAATAAAAAGGGGGTATTAAATTGATTAATTATTGACTTTGAAGTTCGTACCCCTAAGTCCTAGGTTCATTTTTTCTTAATAAACTTCAAAATTTTAACAATTTAGAAATTTATTAACTTATCCTTTTAATTAAGAAAGTGAGGTTGGTTTCTACCAATCAACCACTCTTGTATTTTAAACATCAAATAAATTGATTAAGATCAGAGGTTACCCAGTTCCCTCCTTAAATTAAGCCTAAATGTTAATTAAGGCTAATTTTTCAAAATCACACATGCTCTAGCACTTCATAATTTGTCAAATTCAATTCACATGACTTTGAAATTTTTATTGTATGTCAGTCATGGGTCAATTAAGACATCAGATGAGAAAATGTGATTTGTCAAAATTTAAATTAATTTATATAATTATTTTTATGCAAAATATAGGATTTTTCAAAGAAAATTCATAAATTTACCAAGGTGAATGCTAATCCTTTGAAATTTTTATTGAAGATAGACCTAGACTAGAAAAGACTTCAGACCAAATTTCACAATTTTTTGAATTATATTGGAATTTTAAGAATTATTTTAATTTTTGGGGTATTTATTAAATATAAAATATTTTAAGTGGGAAAAATTAAGTTTTATATTTTTAAAAAGTCTCCCTGAGGTCAGAAAACTTAGAGAGGAAGATTTTATATTTTTTTGAATTTTATTTGATTTATTGGAATTATTTTAGTAAAAACCCATTTTTAGCCTTTAAAAATCTTTTTTAAGCTTCAAAATTCAATATCTTTATTTAGAAAACCAGGAAAAATATCTTCACTTAGAAAATTAGGAAAAATATTCTAATTGTTCTTAAGTGATTAGGAAACAAATTAGAACATTTCCATGAGCTTTATTTTTTTGTGATTTTTAGAGATTTTTAATTATTTAAATATTAAAAATAGACTAAAAATCATGTTTTTATTTTAAATATCATCTTATTTTTAGAAATTACCCCTAATCACAGAAAAGTCAAAAAGTAGGTTTTTATAAATTTTTTAGTTATATTTTGATTTTTAAAAATCATTTAAGTGCCAAAGATGATGTTTATCTTTAAAAATCAACTTAAGTTATCAAATGAACTCAAAATATTTTGAAATTTTTATGGTGAGTTCTCTAGATCATAAATAACAGTGGACATAAAAAATCAAGTCATTTAAATGTTTATATCTTTCAATATTACTTTCCTTAATGATTTAGAGTTTATGAAAATTGAGTATATTTTAAATGACTCGACCTATGAAATTATTTTCAAAAGCTCCTCTGGTCATGATGGACCTTCAAAAATTTTCTTAGATTTTTCTAATGAACATGCTAATTTTCATAATTATTTTAAGCAAATAATGCACATAAACTTAAAAAATGTGATCCTCTATCTAGGGACCTCTTCTGACTTTGGAAAAATCATAGAATATTCTCCTTCACAGAGGCTACAATATACTAAAATTAGAGTTTATGAAAATTGAGTATATTTTAAATGACTCGACCTATGAAATTATTTTCAAAAGCTCCTCTGGTCATGATGGACCTTCAAAAATTTTCTTAGATTTTTCTAATGAACATGCTAATTTTCATAATTATTTTAAGCAAATAATGCACATAAACTTAAAAAATGTGATCCTCTATCTAGGGACCTCTTCTGACTTTGGAAAAATCATAGAATATTCTCCTTCACAGAGGCTACAATATACTAAAATTTCAAGCTATGATGATAAGTCTACATGCATGGAGAATCAAAAGATTCAAATCAGTATTTAATTAATTAAAAATAAAATATGCATCACATGGACATAAAATTTTTTTCAAAATTTTTTCCTCTGAAATTTTCTTCAAAATTTTTTCCTCTGTTCACTGAGCAAGAGGGTATTTTTATTTCATTTTTTTGATTTTTTTACACCAAGATATGTAATTTTGAAGTTAAGGGAGTTTAAATAAATAGAAAAATCCCTATTTTTCTACTTATCCACGCGGCGCCCCATCAACCTACGGCGGCTCCGAACCTCCATGCGGCGTGCTCCCATTAGATGCCGCTGTCCATGCCAGCAGCCACGCGTCCCGCTGTTAGTGTAAAGAAGAACTGTCCAGCTTCATCTTTGCCATCCAGTCGATACATGCTTGATCAAACGGCTCCCCGTCATCATCCCCGATAGAGTGACCCCTAGACCGTCCACACTACAACCCTAAGATCTCAACCTAGACTTAACCAAATCACTTTAGGTTTGATATTTGGGTTTGATCCTATGGACTCATCTAAGTGAGGTGAACACATCCATACGGTAATCGTGTAATTAAATTAAGACTAATCAAATGGAGAATCAAAGTAGGCTCGGGAGTGGGAGAAGTTGTATACCTTTGCTCTGAGAAGTGAAGCTTCAATCAGAGGGCCATGACACGTTCGTTGGGGTCCAAAACGTTCGTTGGGGTCCAAATCGTTGGGGTCCAAAGAGGCTAGGGATTAAGCCTCTTATTGTGGTGTAAGGCCTCGGTACGAATTTGATCACAATCGAATTTGGGTGTTGGACTAATCAAATGGAGAATCAAAGTAGGCTCGGGAGTGGGAGAAGTTGTATACCTTTGCTCTGAGAAGTGAAGCTTCAATCAGAGGGCCATGACACGTTCGTTGGGGTCCAAAGAGGCTAGGGATTAAGCCTCTTATTGTGGTGTAAGGCCTCGGTACGAATTTGATCACAATCGAATTTGGGTGTTGTTCCAGAGCTATGGTAGAGGCTCTATGGAAGGGGGATTTTATGGGGCCTTGGCTTCTTTTGGCTTTGGCTTCTTTCTTGGTTATGAAGGTGTGGGTAGAGTTAATTTGAGTTTGGTGGAGTGTGGAGGTGTAATGAGCTCTGTCCTAGTTTCCGGCAAGATTTCAAGCCCAAAATTGAACTTCGATAGTGTAAATTGATGAGGGAAAATAGTTGGAATGCACTGAGGGGATCTTAGGAAAGCTCTGTGGTCAATTTGGAGAGGTCTCTCTAAGAAATTTTCAGCACTTAGTTCAACAACAATGGAGGTGGCCTATTATAAAAATGAGGTTATGGTGACTGTCATGGCCAATTAGGTGGTGTAATGTGGTGCTTAGGTGGAGGGCAGAGGAGCTCTACAATTCAATCTGGCGTGATAAAGAACAAACTAATACCTGCTTTGCCTGGTATAACTATGCCTGAGCCTTTGTCTTTTTTGGCTAACGAAGAGCCATCAAAGTACATTTCCTAGCATTGCACACTGGAGAATTCCATTTATAGTATTTGCTCGTCTGGTAACTCGTTGTTGAGAGAGGACCTAGCTGTGGGTGTGCAGTGAGAAAGTCTGCTAGTATCTATCCCTTAATAGCACGGAGGGAAACAAAAGTTATATCAAATTGCAATAAGATCATTGACCATCTTGCTAAACGTCCAAAGAGTGTTGGTCGAGTCATCAGATATTGCAACGGATTAACTTTCGAGATTAGGGTAATGTTATGAGAAAGCATGTAATGTCTAAGCTTTTGAGCGGTAAAAATTAACGCCAGACAATGCTTCTCAATAAGTGGATACCTTACCTCTGTCGGTATTAGGCGACGACTCAAGTAGTAGAGTGCATTTTTCTTACCCTCATCATTGACTTGGGCTAAGAGGGCTCCAAGAGAGTCATCTAATACCGCAGTATAAATTATCAACTGTTTCCCTAGAATAGGGGCTGCTCCAAGACAGGAGGTGTCATTAGATATTGTTTAACATCTTCAAAGGCCCACTGACATTTCTCTTCCCAAACAAATTTGGCGTCATTTTTAATTAATGTCAAGTAAGGCTGACAACTGCCTCAGAGATTAGAAATAAAGCATCTCAGATATGCCAACGTCCCTTACAAGGAACGTAGTTGTTTCAAGGTTTTAGGAGGAGGCATTTTCAAGATAGCTTTAATTTTACCCGGGTCGATCTTGATTCCTCGATGACAGACAACAAATCCCAGAAATTTCCTGGAAGTAATGCCGAAGGCACACTTTAAGGGATTCATTTTAAGGTCATATCATCGTAACCGTTCAAACACAATCCTCAAATCATACAAATGGTCTATTTTTTGTTTACTTTTGATGACCAAATCATCCACATAGCATTCTATTTGGTTATGGATGAGGTCGTCAAAAATCTTTGTCATTGCACACTGATATGTTACTTCGACATTCTTTAGGGTTTAAGCCTAACGAGATTATTGTGTAGCAGAAAATTCCAATTGGTGTTCTGAATGATGTAAGTGCTGCATCCTCGGGAGCCATCTCGATTTGGTTGTATCCCGGCGATCCATCCATGAAGAAGAAAAGTTCGTGTGTTGAAGTGATATCCACCATCATTTCTGATATTGGTAATAAAATCTCATCTTTTGGACATGTCTTGTTCAAATATCTGAAGTCGACACAAACACGGATCTGTCCATTTTCTTCTTAACAGGCACAATATTAGTTAACCACGTGGGGTATTGTTCTTCTTTGACAAAGTTGGAATCTATTAATTTCTTCACCTCGGCGATGACTTGTTGTTCTATTTCGAGGCACATTCTTCCGGGAGCTTG
The DNA here is from genome assembly GCF_001263595.1 of Phalaenopsis equestris. Classification (NCBI taxonomy): domain Eukaryota; kingdom Viridiplantae; phylum Streptophyta; class Magnoliopsida; order Asparagales; family Orchidaceae; genus Phalaenopsis; species Phalaenopsis equestris. The sequence continues at coordinate 243,988 of NW_018251328.1, read as the reverse complement.
TTTTACTGGGGTTATATTCTTGTCCACCCCGAGTTTATGAACTGCAACTTCTGCTGGCAGTCCTGGAATTCATCGTAGCTCAATGTGAAGAAATCTTTGAATTCTATTAATTGTTTGATCAATTCTGAAGATTCTTCATCATTAACTATAGAACTTATAAATGTAGGTCGGGGTTGTTCTTTAGTCCCGAGGTTAATCTCTTTCATATCATCAACGATAGATTTGATTTCCTCCTCAAATTCTGGCTGAGCATCTTCTTTTTGTTGATCAATAGAGTCATCATCTATATCGAGGCAATCCTCTTATGACTCACTAGTACTAGTAACAACCATGCAAAATTGTGCAAAATTGAGAATCATCGATTGGTCCAACTGTACCAAATCCGAGACCCTCTTTTGAGTTGGGAAATCAACGTTTAACACTCCATAATTTTTCAAAAATTTATAGTTTACGTTTTGGTATTTATTTTGGTAAGTTTCTTCATTGAATTAACTTTTGAACACAAGGCGAAAAGTAACCAAAAGGCAATTCCATTAATTCATTAAGTTCATCATCCAAATTTATATGTTTTTTAAGCTTAGTAGAGGTAGAAGGACGGTAAAATTTGATTGGCTTTGAACCAACTCTAGGGACTTCCTTGACCTTTAAACTCTCGACCTTTTGAGGGAGAATCAGAGTAAGGGTCATAGCATTCACTTAGTGGTTTATCCGATCATATCTTGTTTCATATTCATTATTGTCTGTATCTTCTAAGGATATCTCGTACTGAGGTTTCTTCTATTTTGTCATCATTATTTCATCTTCGAAACTGTCATCATTACCAATGTTGATAGTTGGCCTAGTCTATTCAACGAATAAGTTGATTCTTCCTCATCCACGTCCCCGGCCTCGACCTCAGGTGCTCGAGCTAAAAGAACCTCCACCAACTTGTTGTAAGGGAGTGGTGGAAGACTGTTGAAGCGGAGTTGATTGGCTTCCTCTCTGTGATTTTTTTGAATCTTCATTTTTATTTGTAACAATTTTCGCGAGAGAAGATAGTTTTTATTGGAGGCCTGAGTAGGCAGCATCTTCATGGATACCAACTTCATGCAGTGAAAATGGTTGTAAGTCTCCTTTCATGCAATTTTCTTGACCATCTTTGTAGTACTTGAAGATTTGGTGTAAGGATGATGGAACCATGTTGTGCTTATGAATCCACGATCGACCCAGTAGAGCATTAAAAGAGGTCTTGATGTCGATGATATGAAATTTATCGGTTTTCACGAGTTTTCCAAACTTCATAAGTAATGTAATTGATCCAAGGGCTCTTTCTCCCTTTTGGTTGAATCCTCTTAACATCATTTTATCAGTCGTAAGCTCTTGAGCTTTAATATCCAAATAGGTCAATTTCCATAGGCTCATCAAGTTAAGAGATGCTCCAGGATCTACTAAAACTCTGGACAATACAAATCTGCCAATGTTGATGGAGATGTAGAGTGGACGGTTGTGGTCGGCGGTACTAAGAATCTAAGAATCAAGTCTTCATCTGTGAAGGTTACCCCAGGCTGTTCTTTCAATGAACAAACTTCATCTAAGGATGTGCTGGCCAATTGAGCTTAAAAAATCTCTGGGTCAAGAATAGTTGTAACCAGAGAAAGCTGTAACCAAAGACTCTCTCATCTCTTTTGACAGGATCAGAGCATTGTAGATTCTTAATCGAGTCGGTAACTTCCTAAGATGAGCTAGCATGTTGTAATCTACTTTGTATGATCCTTAAATTTTCTGTTGATTATGTGGTTCTTCCACTGGTAGAGGTGGAGGTATCTCTTCTTGGGTCATTATTTGATTTCTTTTATCTGTCTGTTGGAGCCTTTCCTTTATCTGTTGGAGCTGTTCTTGGTGGTAATACTTTTCTGCTCCTTAAGTTAACTTCCGTGATTTCTTCTTCTTGAGCTACCATTCTTGGATTTTCTGGTGTCTCCTCTTTGTCAGAAAGATCTAGGTTGATGTTAAGCGGTGTACTGTTGTGCTCGAGAATTGGCTCCTCGCTCCTGGTGTTGTCATAAGCGATGTCTTGATGTCTTCTTTGAACTTAACAACGAGTTCATCAGGCTCGAGTACAACTTAAGGATCATTTTGGAGATCAATATCGAAGTTAGATTGGTCATAATCAGTTACGTTATCACTAGAAACAGTTAAATGTAGCTAAAATCATAATCATTAAATTCATAAGACCCCAAAGGGATAAAAATATAATCATACAATGTCAAGGGTTCAAGGATTTTCTTCCCCAAATTTGAAACAACTAATCTGGTAGAGGCGACCCTTATCCTTCCCCTTGTGCTATCAATATTTGTAGTGACACTTTTCTTCTTTTTCTTTCTTTTTCTTTGTCCTTGTTTTCTTTGTCCTTGACAATGACGGATCTCCTGGCGAAACCTTCATCTCGGGCTTGGTATGCTGCGAACTCTGAATGGAGGCTTGTCTTGATGCAGACGTGATCTTTTTCAGTATTTTCTTGGATGATCTGCTCTATATCTCATTCCATCCTTCTTCTCTGGTATGTGCAGAAAATTGTTTTGATGGACTCTGTATTTGATTGAGGACCCTCTTAAGTTCGTCTCAAGTTGTACTTCATCCATCTGTTCCAGTATTCAGATCAATTGGGATATTGGCTCGGTCAAAATCATATTTATGGAACCTTTTTCAGATTCTCTTAAATATTCTTTCAGGATTGTTATGTTCCCTTCTTTAAGGTTCCTCTCGAGTCAGTCCATAAGGACTAAGCATCACTCTATAGTGTGTCCGAGCAACCGTTGGTATGGGTAATAATTTGGTTAATTTTTCCTACCCACCTCTTCGGGCTTCTTCGAGTCTGGATGTCTAAATTCTGGCTTCTTCATCAAACTTCTAAACATTTTAGGTATAGCTTCATCTTTGAAAGATTACACCATTTTATGTCATTCTGATAGGGACATTTTCTTATCCCCTGTTTGAGGTGATCCTTCTTGAGGCGGTCGCTGGTTGGATTGACTATTCTATTTCTGAGCAGACAGTGATGAAGACTAGCAAGGATCATCTGCATATATCTTCATTGGCTACTTTCCTTTGTTGATGGTCGCTACTACTCCTGATTTCTTTTTGAACACTTGGGTCATCTTAGCTTTTTCGTGTGGCTCCATCTGCTTGATTTCATCTTGAAGACTGCTGACCTTACTGAGTAGGTTCTTGAAGGATTTCATGGCGTGTCCCTTAAGCATGAAAGCCCTTAAGCATGAAAGCTACTGGCCCATGAATGTTATTAAGTAGAATTTCAAATGTTCTTGTAGCTGAGTGCTGAGTTTCACATTTCATGCTAATGTTTCTCCACCTCAAAATATAGTCCACCAAAGTTTTGCTAGGCTTTTGTTTTTTCATCATGAGCTCTCTAATAGAGACATGATGTTGCGCCTCGACGAATCTTTTCACAAACAGCTGTTCTAACTTGAAAAATGTTTTAACTGACCCGTCGGGCAAGTCAGCGTACCAGTCAAAAGAAATTCATGACAAGCTGTTGAAGAAGTATTGGAAGAGTAGAGCTTCACTATTCATCGTGTTGCAACAGTTGGCTCAAAAATGTGTTATATGCTGTCTGGCATTCTCAGTCCCATCGAATAACATGAAGTTTGGGGCCATAAAACCCTTGGGGAAAGGCACGCCATCGAATTCCTCTGAGTAAGGTCTACCCTTTAAAATTAATGCACCACCCTTAGATTGGGTTAAGGCGTTCCGCACTTGTTTAACTATTTTCTTGAATTCCTTTTCTAGTATAGCACCTGATGGAGAATCTTTTCTATATTGCTCGTCTCTGTTTGCTGAAGCAACCTCTCTTCTTTCATCTGTGATGTGTATGATCTCTGGCTGATTGATCTCTGGAGAAGCCAATTACAGCGCTTGTTATTGCCCCTGAATAGTGGCCATGGCGGTCATGGTTTCGGCCATTTCTTCTATTCTTTTCTCTAGTAGACTAACTTGTTCATTCCTCAGGAGGATAGCCCTATGTAGCTCATCTACGGTGTTCTCGACATTCTCTTCGGTGAGTTCTCTTCGATGTGAGGTTGAGCCTCGCGCGCAGATGGGGCGGCTCTTATTTCAATTACATGGACATCCATGAAATATTCCTCCAGGTAATCATTGCAATCAAAACTTTCATCATTGCTATTGACGAAAACTCCATGTTCTTGAGCCAACTCAGAAATCTCGATCCTGAGCTTCTAAACTTTTTCTTCGATTATCAATTCTTGAATCATCTTAAGATCTGGAGGACCCTGCTGAGCCTCCTCTTCTTGTTCCTCCATCTCACTAGCTATTGTTGTGACGATGTCAGATATTTTAGACCTTAACTTCATTCAATGTTCTTGTTCCGCTGGCTCACCGGACTGTATCGGTACAGCGACCTTGGGAACCTATACCTTTTTCTTTTTTGACGATGATGTCTCAAAATAGAGTGTCTTAGTAGAAACATCGGTATGTCGAGGGAAAATATGCTCCCCATGGTGTAGACCGGCTACAGTGCTAGGTAATCGTCTTGTCTTTGCTTTTGAGATTGTAGGAATATCTCCATAATGGGTGATGGCTAAGATTTTTGGACCCACTCTCGACTTAACTGGTTGACGGCCTGCGGTCTTGGTTGCGGTATAATCAGTAGTAATCATAGTGGTATCAACTCTTTTCCCTAAATGGAACCAAACGGGGATGCGAGTAGGTGGCACTCTAGTTGTCTTGTGAGACTATCTGACAGTCTTGACGTCCTTCAAAATTTTCTTGTTCATGCAAGAGGAAATTGCATGTCCCACTCATTTAAGTAACTTACAAACTGAACATCCTTCTTTGGCAGCTAGCCTTTTGAAAACTGCACTAACTTGGGTGATAGGAGTGAACTTCTTTCTGTCCTCACCATGTCCATGAAGTAGTTGCAATGCGGCGGTGATTTTTCGGATACTCTCGTATCCATCGGTATCCATCTGAGGATAGAATCTACTCCCTCGTAGGAGTGGATAAATTTCCGATAGTCCTTATACATCTTGATAAGGCTCCTCCTCAATGGGTATCTTCTCAAGATCCTGGGCTTTGATGGCCCTCCGAACCCTTTTGTTACGGTTCCTTTTTTGGGTTTGGGTCAGTGGTACAGTCCTTGAGCTTGATCCAATTTCAAACACGGGTGGTGGGACAGTTAATCCCTCTGTCGGATCCTCCATAATCATTACTTATTTTCCCTTAGTAGTAGTGGGGATAGAAGTTTTGGCGGGGGCCATAACGATAGTAATTTTGGCCTTCTTGCAGGTAGGGAAGTCTTGAAGGAAGTTCAGGTTGAATTCTGCAGATGGTTCCTGTAATTCTGGAGCGGCAATCTTCATCACTACAAATGGGACTTTCCCGAGGATGACCTCGAGATCTTAAAATCTGGCTCCAAAATTGATGGTAGGAACAAGGTTACGGGCTTCATGGCTCATTGGTAGGTTGCAGGAAAAGGTCAGCGTTGGGTAGGTCATTGCATCAGGCTTTAAAACAGAAAATTTTGGGGTTAGTTATATGGCCAAAACCTCGTAATTTTTAGTGTAAGCACTGAAAGTAGAGGTTGATCTGCAGACCGAGCTGGTCTTAACTTATGGGTATTTTAAAATTTTGTTTAAGAAAAATCAAGAGGTGTAAAATTTAATTAATATAAGAAAATTTTAAAGAGCACGCAACACAACACGATTTGGTTTAATTTATAAAATAACAAATCAAATTTGGAAGGGAGATGTGAAGTATTTTAGGACCCAGTGCGAGACCCATTTAGTGGCAGACAAT
>NW_018251328.1:235860-237889 GCF_001263595.1 Phalaenopsis equestris | reverse complement strand
CGCTATTTTTGGTTGGAGGAGTTGCCCGTAAGAAGCTGTCAGTCACCAGAATCGAAATCCCATCGCACACTTTGGAAGGACGTTTTAATTTACATATATATTTAGTTCTAGAAAAATATGAAATAAAACTGACCCCATATTTTTTATAGTTTAAATGAAAGAGCGCTATAACTCAAATTCTGTATCTATCCCGAATGATAAACACAATACTTGAGGATGAGGCTCGATAAAAAAACTAAGGAATATATGACATTCTTTTGACTGTGAAACCTTTTTATTTGCCGACAATTTTCCTTATTTAATATAACAGATTAAATAAGGTTTATATTAAGCTGGGCTTGGACATGCTTCATATAAGGGCAAGCCCCTATAGTTAATTACTTCTTAAATGACCAAATCCACCTAAGAAGACTCTCGATAAAAGTCAGGAAATATTATCTTCATGAAGTTTCAAAGGGTAGGACTTTTCAATGAGATCGGACGTAGAGGTGTGAAAGGGGATTGGGCCAAATTTGGAACATTTTTTTGTAGAGTCCAATGGAGGAAGAACTAGGGGATGTCATGGATCTAAAGGAGAACCCCGGTGACTTCCCAAGCTATCCTATTGTTTGGCTTCTTTTCTGAGGAGAAATATTTAGGTATTTCATCTTACTAATTTTATTAGTTAGGGCTTACATTCGTGTGAAACTATCACACAAATAGCCTAAAAGATATGAGGGTTTAGGTCATGACAAACGACGACCTCGTAATCCTGAGAAAAGTTAGGGCTTATATTATATAGTGGGGTTGTACAAAGGCCTAAATATAAGGTGAGGATTTACATTGCATAAGCAAGCAACCTCAAAGTCCTATAGCTTTGTTGTTAATATCTAAGGAAGCAAGATTGGTTTAGCTGGGAAGACAACTTTTGCTGTTGAAGATGGTCGTGCTGCCCACCATGCTAGCTCAAAGCTCCTTGCCGTGACAAGTTTGAGTTTTCTAGTGTGTCAAGTTATGATGTCAAATCAGGTGGCCCTATGGTTGTAGTTCTTTAAATTTTATGAGGGTATGTTAGAGTTGATTAGAGCGGCACCGGTTAGGATCGTACGGTTTCTTCATTCCGGTACCACTATTTTCTGTTGGATTTACTTTTTTCTGTTGGATTTTCTGTTGGATTTACTTAGTCCAAATGAACTTATTAAACTCAACTTAATGAGTTCCATAATTTCATTTAGATCTAAAGAAAACCTTGTTAGCAATTGTAGGTTACCTCCTCCAAGGAATTCCCAATCATCCGATAGAGACATCTTAATTTAGTTGCAATTGTAGTTTTGTGTGATGTTTGTGATTAAATTTTGAGTTTTTTTATATTTTGAATGTTATGGGGGTGAATTTTATCTTGGTTGATTTTAGTTTTAGTTTTGGTTTTGGTTTTGTGGCAATCGTGATAGTTTTACTTTTCATGTAGGGTGACAACTTTGTTTATCATGCAAATTTGTGTAAGCATAAAAGTACAAGAAAGAAAATGCTGAAAAATATAAAAGCGTACCTGGCGAGTCTTCTCGTTCGACCACCTGAAACTCAAAATGCATGTGAGGGCATTTTATATGAAATAGGGAAGTAAAATTTTGGCGACTTACCTAACCCTAGGTCATATCTTGGTGGGTCCTTATTAATTTGATTAAGGATGATATTTGTCAAGCAAAACATATTAAGTTTAGTAGATCTTCGAGGCATCCAATAGATCTAGAGAAAGAAGGAGGTCCGTGCTACTCTCTCGCTGCCTGGTAGAAAATCCCGAGCTCTTTTAAACTTATTATGTTGCTTAATAATTCATCCTTGTCGGCACTATTTTTGGTGTGGGGTTTGCCCGTAAGAAGCTGTCAATCATCGGAATTGAAATCCCGTTGCCCGCTTCGGAAGGACGTTTTAAAAATTTTAGTTTTGAAAAAGATGAAGTCAAACTGACCCCATAATTTTCATAGTTTAGAAGAAAGAGCGCTTTACCTCAAATCTTGTATCTATCCCGAAGGATGAACACAAGAATTGA
>NW_018251328.1:234595-235052 GCF_001263595.1 Phalaenopsis equestris | reverse complement strand
TGACACCACTATTTTCTATTGGAATCACTTAGTCCAAATGAATTTACTAAACTCAAGTTAATGAGTTCCATAATTTCATTTATACCGTGGAAAGCCTCGTTAACAACCGTAGGTTACCTCCTCCGAGGGGTTCCCGATCTTCCAATAGAGACATATTAGTTGTATTTTTTGTGATGTTTGTGATTAAGTTTTGAGTTGTCTTATATTTTTGAAATGTTGTGGGGGTGATTTATGCAATTTTATATTTTCTATACAGGTATGTAAATACAAGCCTAAATAAAAGTGCAGTAGGAAAGTACAAGGAAGACTGTAAATCGCTTTAAACTTTAAAAGCGTACCTGGCGAGTCTTCTCGTTTCACCACCTACAACTTAAAATGTATGCCAGAGCATTTATGTATATAGAGCTGGAAAAGTAAAGTTTTGGAAACCTTCCTAACTCTATGTTGTGTATTGGGG
>NW_018251328.1:225269-234466 GCF_001263595.1 Phalaenopsis equestris | reverse complement strand
GGTTCATTTAAACTTTATTATGTTACTTAATGATTCATCCTGAATATCCTGATGCTCAGTGAATATTGATGTCTTGATTATCCCTAAGAATAAGGTGAATGTCATCTGTCTTTTAATTTGAAGATTACGTTGGTGAAGACCCTTTAGGAGATAAATTTGTGTTATTAAGAACACTTAGCCAAATTTTAGTCCTAATTGGACTTGTGGTGTTTTAAAAGAATTTGATTATGTTGAATTTTCTAATCTTCCTTTAACAAGTGGATTTCAACTTAAGTTCGCCACTAAGTCCTTAAGACCTAAGTGAATGTATTAAGTGTGTGTATTAATTTTGAAAAGATTTAAAACTTTAAGTGATCATTATCAAGATCATTTATACATCATTTTGATTATCAAATAAATGTGTGAAATCATTGATTTCCAAAATTATACCCCTAAATTAAAAAGTAATTTTTATGCTAATGAAATTTCCAAAATTTTGATAATTATGAGAATTATTCTTTTATCTTATAATTTGGCAAAGTGAAGTGGGTTTCTACCAATTAAGCCCATCTTTAATTGTAAATCATCAAATGAGTTAATTAATATCATAAATTACCCATTTTCCATTTTGATTAAGCCTAAATGTTCATTAAGACCAAAATATCCAAAATTACAAATTTGCCCGTAAGGGTTCAAACTTTCATAATTTGTCAAATTTAAGTCAAATAACTTTGAAATTTTTATGTAACCTTACTCATAGATCAATTAAGACATCAAAGGAGAAAATGTGAATTTTCATAATTTAATTTAATTCATATAATTATTTTTATGCAAAAATATGCATCTTCAAAGAAAATTCCAAAAGATGATCACGACAATTCCTAATCACTTGAAATTTTTATGTAAGCTAGCCCTAGACTAGAAAGTCATTTGACCAAAATTTCATGTTTTTTTAATTTTCTGTGATTTATTAAAATTGTTTTAATTTTTTGGGATTTTAATAAAAATAAAATATTTTATATGTTGAAAAATATGTTTTATATTTTGGAAAATCTCTCTGAGATTAGGGAACCCAGAGAAATTTATTTTGTATTTTTGTAATTTTTATTTGATTTTTTTATAATTATTTTGGTGAAAATTTTATTTTTAAGCCTTAAAAATCATTTTAAGGTTTAAAAATAGATATCTTTATTTTTAGACATTCGAAAAAAAATTCCAATGATTCCTAAGTGTTTAGGAAATAATTTGAAACATTTCCATGAGTTTAATATTTTATGATTTCTTAATTATTTTTTATTTTTTTTTTAATTATTTAAAATAATTAAAAATAACCTAAAAATTAAGTTTTTATTTTAAATAAATTTTTATTTTTATTAAATCCCCTGATATTAGAGAACTACAAAAAACCAAATTTCATAAATTTTGGAGTTATATTTTGATTTTTTAAAAATTATTTAATTTTCAAATTTGATGGTCACTTTTAAAAATCAATTAAAAATATTAAATGATCTCAAAATGACTTAAAATTTTTAAGGTGAGTTTTCTGACTCATAAGCCACAGTAGAGAACAAAAATCAAGTGATTTTAATGTCTGTGTGCTTCAAATTAAATGTTTTAAGTAAATTAAGGTTTGCTCAAAATAGTGATGTTTTGATTCTTAAAAATCATGAAATTGTTTCCTATAACTACTCTAGTCATAGGGAGCTTACATGAATTTTTGTAGAATTTTCTAAGCCACATACAATTTTCTATAATTATTTGAATAGAAAATGCATAAAAACTTATATGTCTTTGGAAAAATGCTCAAATTGTGCACTTAGATAGATGCTACAATATATAAAAATTTGGGGTCAAGGTGATAATCCAATATGAATGGAGAATTGAAAAACCCCTAACCCTAATTCATTTTTTAAAAATAATATATGCATCAAATTAATGTGAATATAATTCCACATGATTCTCCTCTATTCACTGAGCAAGAGGGTATTTTTATTTTATTTTTATGAATTTTCTATGCAAAGATATTGATTTTTGAAGTTTAGGGGCTATTTTCTGAGTTTATTAAATACCCCTATTTATTTATTCAAATCGCGAGCTGACTGGATCATCGGATCCGTCGAACAGCCACGCGGCGCACTTCTATTCAAAGTCGCCATTTAAGTGAGCTACCACAACGCCGCCCCCCGGATCGTTCCAGAGGACCATCCGGCTTGATCTCCGCCATCCATTCAATACACGCGAGAATGGACGACATCCGTCATCGTCCCCGATGGCCTTTAACCGAGAGTCGTCCAACTTAAAACATTAATATCTCGCTCATTTATTAATGGATTTTGATGATTATTTTTTTAAATTGTTCGTCTTGAAGTGACAAACACATCTATATGGTAAACATACTATGAAATTAAGCCATCATAAATGGAGAGCTCGCAAAGGCTCGGGAGAGTGAGTGAGGTTATACCTTTGCTCCAAGAGGTTTAGCCTCAATCAGAGATTCTTCACATTTTCGTTGGGTCCCAAAGAGCTTAGGGATGAAGCCTCTGGCTCTAGTGTAAGGCCTATGTATGATTTTGACCACAGCAAATTTTGGGTGTTGGTTGAGAGCTATGGTAAAGGCTATTTCAGAGGGGGAATTGATGGGGGTTTGGCTTCTTTCACTGTTGTGAAGGTGTAGAGCCAATTTGTTTGAAGTTTGGTGGTGTGTAGGTTTGAATTGAAGTTTGTCTTAGTTTCGGGCAGGAATTCAAACTCAAAATTGGATTTTTGTGGTGTAATTGGGAGAGGGAAATGGATTGTAATGTGCTAAGGGACTCTTATAGAAGCTCTCTGAGGAGTTTGGGAGGCCTTGGTGAAAAATTTTTCTTACTTCCTTACTCATGGCCGTGAGGGTGGTGGCTGGTTTTAAACTCAACTCTAGAGTCTAGGATGAGTTAAGGTAAGGCTCATTTGACCATGCCAAGCTCAATTGGTTTGGATTTGGCCATAAGTCCAAGAAGGTGCATATGACCAAATCTTGTGTTTGGACTAGGTTAGACATGTCAATTGGCTCAATTAAATATGGAATTTGGTGTAAGATACCATGAGGAACAACTTTCATGAAGGGTGAAATTCATTTTGAGGTCAATTGGTTAATCAATTTGGTGGATTTTTTATTTTTGACCCATTTTAAGCATGTTGGGCTAACTTTGGGTCAAACTTGGGCTAGACATAGGATAAGTCCAAATTTATTGTTGCGTTTGGTGTAAAACATCATGATGAACAACTTTCATGAAGGATGAAAGTCATTTTAAAATCAATTTGGTAGTGAATTTGGTGGATTTTGATGAAATTTAGATTTAGACCTAAATTAAGCATGTAGGGCTAAATTTGAGTCAAACTTTGGCTAGCTTTGTGCTAAGTTCAAATTAATTGTTATGTTTGGTCAAAAATTATCTCACAAAGGGTTTTCAACAAAAATTGGATGCCAATTTGAAGTTTAAGGCATACAATTGTTGAGATTTGGGTGTTAGCCAATATTGGGGTGTTAGATTTGGGTGTTAGCCAATGTTGGGGCTAAATTAGGTTTTTGGATTTTGGACTAAATTGAATGGTAGAAAAGTTTCCCCAATACAAATTTATGGTCAAATTTGATGTAAAGTATTGCTATGAAACAAATACAGACGTTCTTTGGGACAATTGGCATGGTTATAAGTCCAATTGATGTGATTTGGTCATTTAGCCAAAATTGGGATTTTGACCTAAATCAAAATTAAGCTCAATTCAGGGGTCAGTCAAACTTAATTTTAAAATATTTTGATTAAATAAAATGTTAATTTAAGTTTACGATCAAATTTGGGGTCAATTGGAGTCAAATTGATTGATTTTGGGTTAAAAAGGTTTTGAATTAAGCCTTTAAGAGCCAAATTGGGGAGTTTTGTCAAAGATGGTAAAATTAACTTGGTCAAATTGACCAAATTGGACCAAGGTGTAGTGGGACAAAATGAAATTGGAAATATTTTCGATTTATTGAGATTTTTTGGGAATTTTTGGAAATTTTGGATTTTTGGGCCATGGAGAGGCATTTTGGTAATTTGGCCATTTTTTGGAAATTTTTGTCAGTTTTTGCAAATTTGGATGTATTCAAAGTCTTTGGAATGAGCTTCGATCAATTTTGGGTATTTTGGCAAAATTTGGGAATTTTGGCCAAATTTGGGTCCTAAGGGCAGTTAGGTAATTTGGAGGTCTCTGGGGGCAAAAGGCCAAGTTAGGCATTTCAAGTGCAATTGGATAGAGAACCATTTTGAATAAGTCATGGACCAATGAAATCTCCATTTTGGGTCCACATGTATTGGTCTTAGCCAGGGTATTGTGAGGGTATGGTGAGGGTATGATGAGGGTATGGTGTACCTTAGCTCCAAATCAACACCTAGGGTGAATCCTAAGGCCAAGTAACCCTATAGGAACACTTCTTGAGCTCCCCCATAATGATCTTACCTTCTAAGTAATAGAGGTTAGGACCAATACGTGGAACTTCAAGTTGAGTATAGAGAGGAGTTTTGAGTTTCTAATGGCGAGGGTACCTTTTCTAGTTTTCTAAGACTAGTCAGTAGGAAAGTCCTATGGCTAGACCTAGGTTACAAAAGAAATTTCTAGACCTCAATCAAAAGTGAGGTCAACAATCCTGTAAAGACCCTTAGTGCCCAGTGAGCATTGAGGTCTCAATTATCCCTAAGAATAGGGTAATTATCACTCGTAATTCAATTTAAGAATTATGTGGGTGAAGACCCTTAAAAAGGCAAGTTTATGAGACTTAGCCAAATTTTTGACTTGGGCTTGTAGTGTTTGAAAGATGTTTTTAATTTTCAATGATGTTAACTTTTCTAATGCTTATTTAAATGAAACTTGATTTAGCCTAAGTCAGTACTAAGACCTTAAGATTTTTGTGAGTGTGTTAGTCATTGTAAATGAAATTGACTTATAAGTAATGGTGATGATTAATGTTTTTTTTTTGTTCAACAAATAGGGGTATTAAATTAGTGAGTTATTAACACCCAAAATCATACACAAAAGTCTAGGATCATTTAATCGGCTAGACTCCTAAATTTATGTAATTTAAGGAAATTGCAAATTTATTCTTTTTAATTAGGACCAGTGAGGTTGGTTTCTACCAGTTAACCCCTTGTGTTTCAAACATCCAAATATGTTAATTAGAATCAAAGATTTCCCATTTCCCTTTCTGAAATTAGGCCTAGATGTTAATTAAGGCTAAATTTTCAAAATTACACATTTGCTCCTAAGGCTCTATTACTTCATAATTCATCAAATTTAATCCAAATGACTTTGGAATTTTTATCCTACCTCACTCATGGGTCAATTGAGACATCAGAGGAGAAAGTGTGATTTTTCAAAATATAATTTATCTATATAATTATTTTTAATGCAAAAATAGGATTTTACAAAGAAAATTCCTAAGTTAGCCAAGGTAAATCTTACTCCCTTGAAACTTTTTTTGGAGGTAGGCTTAGACCAGAGAAGCCTTTGGACCAAATTTCTTGATTTTTTAAATTTTGATTTGAATTTTAGGAATTATTTTAAGTTCTGGGGTTTTTATTAATTACAAAATTTTTCAAATGTGGATTTATAATTTTATTAAATCTCTTTGATGTCAAGGGACACAGAGAAACAAATTTCATATTTTTTTTATTTTTGTTTGAATTATTTAAATTATTTTGGTAAAAAATCCATTTTTAGCCTTTAAAAATTATTTTAAGCTTTGAAATTTAATATCTTTATTTATAAAATCAAAAAAAATACTCTAATTGAAATTTCATATTTTTTTTATTTTTGTTTGAATTATTTAAATTATTTTGGTAAAAAAACCATTTTTAGCCTTTAAAAATTATTTTAAGCTTTGAAATTTAATATCTTTATTTATAAAATCAAAAAAAATACTCTAATTGTTCCTAAGTGCTTAAAAAATAATTTATAACATTTTCATGAATTTTATTATTTTTGTGATTTTTATCATTTTTTAATTATTTTAAATATTTAAAATAGGCTAAAAATGAAGTTTTTATTCTTACTTCAAACTTATTTTTATAAAATTCCTCTGATAAAAAAAAACTCCAAAAAACAAGTTTTATAATTTTTCAAGTTATATTTTAATTATTAAAATCATTTTAGTGCCAAAAATATTAATTAACTTGAATAATCAATTTGAGATATTAAATGCACTCCAAATGTTTTGAAATTTTGTTATGGGGAGTTCTCTAGAGTTTATGTTTTAGTGAAGATTTAAAATTAAATCATTTAGATTTTTATGTTACCCAAAATTAATTTTCTTTGGGTTTTAGGGTTGGTGAAGATTAAGTGCATTCTTAATGACTTAACTCATGAAATTATTTCCAAGGGGTACTTTAGTTATAGTGAACCTTCCAAAATTTTTTTAGAATTTTCTAAACAACATAATAATTATTATGACTAATTTATGCAAATAATAGACATAAATTTGAAAAATATGGATCTCTATCTAGGAATCTTTTCTAACTTTGAAAAAATGAAAGGATGTTCCTTAAGACAGAGGCAACAACATGCTAAAATTTCAAGCCATGGAGATATTCCTACATGCATGGAGAATCAAAACATTCAAATCAATGTTTAATTAAATAAAAATAAAATATACATCAAATGAACTCCAAATCATTTCCACATTGTTTTCCTCTATTCACTGAGCAAGAGGATATTTTTATTTTATTTTTATGATTTTTCTACACCGAGATAAGAATTTTTAAAGTTAGGACTATTTATTTAGATAAGAAAATCCCTATTTTTCTATTTAAATGCGCGGCATTGACTGTATCTTAGGCAGCTCCAAAACTCCACGCGGCGCGCTCTAGTTGGATGTCGCTATCCACGTAGCCGCTGACTTAGCCCGCGGTTCATGCAAGGAAGTGTTGTCCTACTCGATCTCCTACGACCATCTGATACAGAAGCGATCAGACGGCTCCCCGTCATCATCCCTGATAAAGTGATCCCATGACCATCAACACTAAAACCCTAAGATCTCGCCGTATACTCAACCAAATTACTTTGAGTTTGATCCTATGGACTCATTTAAGTGAGACGAACATATCCATGCGGTAAGCATACAATTAAATTAAGATTAATCAAATGGAGAATCAAAATAGGCTCGGGAGGAAGAGGAGATCAATACCTTGGCTCTGAGAAGTGAAGCTTCAATCGGATGTGCTTGGCATGTTCATTGGGGTCCAAGGAGGCTAGAGATTAAGCCTTGGCTGTGGTGCAAAGCCTAGGCAGGAATTCGACCAAGCCCGATTTCAGCTGTTGGTCTAGAGTTATGCTATGGGCTCTTTGGAAGGGAAATTTGATGGGGATTTTCCTTCTCTCACAATGGTGAAGGTGTGGGTGAGTTTAATTTGATTTTTGTGGAGCGTAGGAGAGTAATGAGCTCAGTCCTGGTTTTATGCAGAGATTCAAGCTCAAAATTGGGCTTTGACAAGGGGATTCAGAGCAATGTGGTGGCTGGATTGCATTGAGGAGGTCTCAAAGAAGGTTTGGGATAAATTTGGGGAAGTCTCTCAGAGGAAATTTTAGCACACCTCCCTTGGCCGTGGAGGTGATTTTTTTATAAAAATGGCTAAGGAGTGGCTCTCAACGCCAATGTTTGGGTGTATTGTGATGGTTAAGTGGAGGGCAGAGGAGCTCTATCATTTGATTTGGGTGAGGTGGACTATGGGTTTGATTTGGGTGAAGTTCAAGAGGAGGTGTCCCTCAGTTTAGGCTTCTCTGGCAACTAGGCCAGCCGACCATGGCAGGGGGAGGTGGCTAGGAGCTCAGGGAACCCGTGGGAATATGTCACAACAATTTATTGCAATGAGGTATTATTTTGGCAAAGATATCTTATGCCTAAGAAAAAATGGAAATCAAATCTCTTAATTTATGGGAGCCTTGGTCCATGGCTCATCTACCTTGGGTTAGATGGTTTTTAGCTCAGTCTTAGGGTCCAACTAATGGTTGTGGTTGAGTTAGTTTTGATGGCTTTGGGGTGGTTAGGGTACATATAGTGCATGGGTCCAAGTGGGTGCAAATGACCAAAACATGGATTTGGGATAGGCTAGCCATGTCAATTAGCCTAACTAATTGTTGAATTTGGTGTAGATGATTGTAGTGAACAATTTTGGTGAAGGATGGAAAGGGTTTTGAGTTCAATTGGGGGATCAAATTTGAAGGATTTTGGAGATTTGGACAATTTGGGCATATTGGGCTAGACTTGGGTCTACATTAGGTTAGCCTTGGGATAAGTCCAAAGTAATTATTGAAAATTGTCAATAGGAACTCCATGAAGAGTTTTCAATTTAAATTTGGTGCCAATTTTGGGTTTAAGGAAATTAATTTGGTGAAATTTGGGGACATAGTCAATTTGGGCAAAATTTGGGGCCTTTTTGGACTTGGGTTGAAATTAAGTGAAATTGAGGTTTTACCATGGCCAATTGAAGGTCTAGTTTGATTTTTAAGAATGTTTTGAAGAGTTTACAACATAAATTGTGGCCAATTGAGTGGGCTATGAGTTCAATTTGGTGAGATTAGGTCATGTGCCCAAAATTGGGGGTTTGACCTATATCAAAATTAGGCTCAAAGCATAAACCAAATGAGCTTGGATTTGGTTTATTTTGGTCACATTTAGGGTGAATTTGATTTTGGGATTGAAATTTGGGGATATTGGGAACAAATTGATGGACATTTGAGGTAGATTTGGGGAAAAATAGGTCTTTAAAAGGCAATTTGAAGGTTTTGGTCAAAGATGGTCAAATTGGCCAAATTGGGTCATGTGGTAGTTTAAAAAAATGAAATTGGGAATATTTGGGAGGTTTTGGGATTTTTTGAGATTTTTTTGGAATTTTTGGAATTTTGGGCTAAATTTGGGGTATTTTGGTAAATTAACAAATTTTGGTGATTTTGGGTTGTTTGGATGTTTTCAAGGTGTTTGAAATGATTTTTGGACTAACAAAATGATTTTGGAACCAATTTGGGTATTTTGGGTAAATATGGGAATTTCGGCCAAATTTGGGGTCCCAAGGGTATCTAGGTAATTTGGGGGAGTTTAGGGGCAAAAGGCTAGTTTGGGTATCTTGGTAGAGTTGGAGTGCCAACCACCATCAATAAGCCATGGATCAATGGAAACCCCATTTTGGGTCCTCTATGTAGTGGTCTTAGCTAAA
>NW_018251328.1:182782-225208 GCF_001263595.1 Phalaenopsis equestris | reverse complement strand
AGAAAAGTATCAAGAGACCAAAGCCTAGAAGTTTAAGTTTAGGATTGTGAGTGATTGTGAGTGCAAGTATGTACCTTAAGCCCTAGACCAACACCCAGGGTCAACTTTAATTCCTTTAATTTCCAACAGTCCTAAGGGTAACTCATCTTGAGTTCCCCCATAACGACCCCACCTACTAAGTGCTGGAGGTTAGGACCAATATGTGGAATTTCAAGTTGAGTAGAGAAGAGTGTGGAATTTCTAATGGTGAGGGTTTCCTTTCTAGTTTTATAAGAATAGTCAATAGAAAAATCTTATGGCTAGACCTTAGGCTACTAAAACGGAAAAACTAAACCTCAACCAAAAGTGATGTCAATAAGCCTAAAGTCGGTTCTCCAATATGTGCATCCCAAAACCCTTCAAAAAGCATTCAAATTCGTCGAATCTTCTAGAAACATGATCTGAACCGACATTGAAATTTTCGGTGCCCATTTTGGCGCCATCAGTGCTAAGTAAAATTCATCAGCCGTTCTGTAAGTCAGCACCGTCGGTGTTGCTCCTGGTGCCGTCGGTGCTGAGTATTTCTTTAAGTCAGCACCATTTCTTCAAAAGCGCCGTTTTTTGCTTCATGTCCTAAAAATCAACAACCTGTAAGAAAACACGAAAAATACCTTCCATTAAAGCGCAATATCACAAAAAATGTGTCTAAAATATGGGTCTAAAAATGCATATATTTTAAGTGTATCAGGAACCCCCAAACTTACATGTTATTTGTCCACAAGTAACTCTACTACATAAAAATATGACTTATGGTAAAAAATTTAATTTCTAGATTTCCATATTTTAGTCTACTAAACATAATAGCATAACCTAAGAAAAATTAAAAATAAATCCAGTTAATACTAAAGGTATAAGAATATTTAGCAATCAAGTTAAAGATTTCTGATTCTCTATTCTTTTCAAGAAAAACTGTAAATTATCATATTAAAGTCACTTATAATATTCATATGAAAAAGAACTTCATAAAACTTTATTAGTAAATAAACTAATACTCAAAAAAAGTATAGAAAATGTAGTCAAGTTAAGTAAACATCTCTTCAAGCTTCTCCTCACACCTCTCTCGTTTTTTTTTCTTTGTCAATCCTTTTTTTTTTCTTTTCCTTGTCTTTTCTACGTGAGGATTACTATATCTGGATAACCTTAATGATTTTAAACTTCACTATCCTCCTCTTAAAGTTAAATCCTCTTAAACCTCCTCTTAAAGTTAAAAACTTTTCACATTCCTACACTTAACAAATTTATATTAGTTTAAGGATTTCTTAAACTTTCATTCTTTTCTTTTTTACATGATCTTCTAAGATTTCTAATACTTCAAAAATACAAATTTCTTTTACTTAAAATAGAAAAACATAGTCTTATTCTCTTATACTAAATATCTTAATCTCTAAAATTAACCTTAATTATTGAAAATTTTTACTTAAGTTTACTATATATTTAGAAACATAAATATAGTTATCTAAAGTTAACCTCTAATACCAAATGTCATGTTAAATTTAAAATTTTTAAAAATATAGCTGAGTGAGTACAAATAAAATTAAGTTTCTTTCTTTTAAAAAGGAATTTTTCTTTCCCCCCCAAATTTAAATTTTTAAAAGATTTAGCATGAAGAACTGAAAAAAAAATCAAGGGTGAAGAAAACATTAAATACATAAAGAAAAGATTTACCTATTGAAGGTTTTGATTTTTGAAACTTAACTCTGAAATATTGCATGTGCCAATATAAAAAGCTACAAAACTTAAAACATTAAATTGCACATAATACATATAAAATCAGCTGAGAAAGAGTTTAATTACAATACATTTAACAAAATACTAAAACTAATAATAGAACTAAAATGAATTTCAAATGACAAACAGTTTTAACAATTCTACAGTTCACAAATTAAGATCTAAAATAAAACAAAGTCTCACTATCTAACAACAAAATAACAACATAACAAGGTACAATCAAACATATAAACTAAAAGAAAAATCTCCAATCATCATCTTCCTCTTCATCTACATCCAGATTCTGCCACTAATATGGAGTAAAAACAGGGTGAGTAAGAAACTGAACTGAATGATCACCCTTCAAGTATCTCACCACTGCATAATCATAAGCACAATCATATTCAAACATTTTCCATATCAAATCATCAGTGTGAGCATTTCTGGCATCCATGTTTTGTATTCTATGATCCATTCTCAAAATATCTCCTTGCTGAATCATCATCTGGTCCATTTGTTCTTGAAGAGTAGGGTCACTAGAATTAGGGGTCCTAGAAGTGGAAGGAATATCCCTAGTCTAACTTCTAGATCTCCAATTAACATGAGATTCATAAGTATTTATGTTAACAGGTCCAATAGGTTTTAAAGGCTCAATTCTCTCCTCCTCTAGTTTAAAATCAACTCCTGCCTATTCACAAAGTGTGAAAATAAGTACAGGTTGTGCCAAACCACCAGTGGTCTCTCCCAAAGCAATAGATCGAGTGTTCATATAAACAATAGAGCCTACATTTATTCTCATCACTTGCTGAATATAGAAGTTCAGAATGTTTCTACCCTTAGTTGCCTCACTATGATGATTTGTTAGTATCATTTTTCCAGAAATAAAATAGTGTCAGGCCTTAGATACTACATTAAGCATAGAAAGAGGAAAGCTTACCTTAACACCATTATTGACTTTCCAAGTTCCTTTTCCCTCATTAAGAAAAGAAATAAACTCATTCAAGGCCTCATTCGTAGTAAAAAACTATTTATACTGGCAACTGTAAACATCTTCCAACTTATAAAACTCATTAATTTTTTTTGGAGAAAACTCCACCATTTTCCCACGAACAAACATAAAATCATCAAAAGCCTCCGAAAAATTGGTGTAGAATTCCATCACTACACCAATAATAGCCTCGGTAGTAAAATAACAGAAATTTTCCCACTATCGAGCTTTGATAATCGCTCGACTTCTCAACCAGGATTTTTAAAACCACGACCTGTAATCACTTTTTTATTTTCAAGTAGACTATTGAATTGAGCACTAGCTTTGAAGCTTACAAATTTTTGTTCATCATAATTTACTTTTCTTTTTCATTTGCTTGTTCTCGGGGCCATGATAAATCTATAAAAATTGAAAAAAATCTGCATAAATTACCAAAATTCCGAAAATCACAATGTAAAACATTTTAAACTTAAATCTAGTAAGTAGGAGTTCTTCACCAAAGGATTTTCTCAAAATCTCTTAAAAAAATTCCAAAATTTTTGGATCTCGGCAATTTGAGATAAATCTTTGGTGAAAATCTAAAGTTTTTAGTTTAAAGTGTAGATCTTACATAGAGAAGATGAAATTCGAAGTTCCTTTGCATTGAAATTGCCTCAAATCTGAGCAAATTTGAGCCCTAGGTGCAAAAATCGAAGGTTGAAGGTGACTCTAATTGTAAAAATGGTGTTTCACTGTGCAAATCACAAATTTTAAGGGGTTTAGGCTGTTCTCAGGTCGAGGGCACCGTCGACGCCCATGCCAGTGTCGGCGGTGCTAAAGGCCTAAAAATTCCACTTTTTTATTTTCTCAATTTTCAATTTCTTTTCAATTTTCTCCAAAGTCTTTTTACTATTTTTAAACACATATTTTTATCTAACAATAATTAATAAACAAATATCTTCATAAATAATCATTTTCACAAACAACAACAAACTAACTTTTATATATGAAAATACACTTTTTACAAATACATTTTTCTAATCACACTTTTACACTCATATAGCAAACTAAATTATAAATCAGCGTCAAAATCAAACCACGACACTAAACGCTGACACAAAACACACTCAATCAAACTATACACTCAATCAAAGTTCATAATTCTAAAACAAAGCAAACTAAATCAAATCCACACAATTACATTAAATACATAAATATTTTAAACAAGTAGAGAGATTAAATTCTTAAATTTGCCTTATCTTCAGTACTTTCTCCTCCTTTGATATCTCCCATAGATGGGTAATGAACGTATAGATTATAGAAGAGTTGGTACGAGAATTGATTAGTCAAATTTTATTCGATCCATCCTTTTTTTCCTTAAACATCCGCACAAATCCTTCTTCAAATGTTCCAATGTGATCAAAATTCTCCTTCATCCTCCAATATAAGTGATTGAAATGGTACTTAAGATCTCCTATTGCATTTGTAATACTCTAAAGTTCTCTTTTATTTTTCTTCAATTTCTTTTCAAAGCAAGTGAACTTCCAACTATTGGTGGCATCAATGGAGTTGAAGCTTATGAAGAATGATCCAAAACAACATCTAATACTTCATTCCCATTCCCAACATAATTATCATCAATAGGAATCATGGGCTCCCAAGTTGATAAAACTTTTACCCAACTTTCATATGGAAATTGATATTGACTCCAAGTAGAAAAATTGTAGAAAGATGCCAAAGTCCATAAATTGGCCCATTCATAATAATACCTATAACCAATTTAAAAATAATAGATCCTATATCAATGGGTTTTTCCATTTGAATGCAATAATTTAAAATAACACTTTCTTTTTTTACTTTACTAATCTTCATCGTAGTGAGTAATTTTGCAGAAATGAAGAAACGCCACTGCTTCAATATTGGATTAAGTGATGAAGCAAAAAAACTAACATATCCCTCATCTCGCATTTCCCAAATATCACTTTCATCCGTCAAAAAATTATAGACATCTTGCATCAAATCTCTGGTAGGGATTAAATTTGTATAATGATAGATTGGAACATTTTCTAGCATATACAACTCATTAGATTGTTCCAGAGTAAATGGTACAGCCTTACCTCGTACGTAGACTACTCTTTGGGTAATTCCATGTAAGTTGGCAGAGAATTCCTTCACCACTGGTACAACAACTGCAACGGTAGTGTAGCACAAAACTTCCCATCGTCTTTGGACAATGATTTTATCAATCAAAGAACTTGGATTAATCAATCCAAGATTGACAAAGCCTTGTTCCTTGATCAATCTCTTCTTCATAATAATTTTGTCGTATAATCTCTACGTGTCAAAACTGGTAAACTTTCTTTTATTAAAACTCCATAACTCAAAGTATTTATGGAATTAAAAGCCATGGATTTAAAAATAGGAAGTTTCTAGTCGTCCAAGGCATTTTTTAAGACTTTAAAAATACCTCCCGGTGGTTATTACGCAGTGAAATCTCACCAAAGTCTGACAAATTTTGTCCAAAACCGTCAAACTGCTATCGGCACTGTCGACGCTCCCGATGGGGTTGTCGGTGCTATGGTCAAGTTAGCACGCGCCGTCGGCGCAAGAGGCCAAAATTGTGACTTTTCATTTTTATTCAATGCGATTCCAAATTTTCCTCCAATACCAATAATTGCCTTAAATTTATATTATATAAAATTTTGTAGGATTATTATGTCCTAATATATAAAACACTTATCAAACAAAACAGACTTATCAAACAAAATAGTAATACATATATATATATATATATATATATGGGTTGCCTCCCACGAAGTGCTTTGTTTAGTCGTCAGCCCCACGTACCATCTGTTTAGTTGGGTTGACTTAACATTAAAACTTCTTTAAATTGTGGTATGTGCCCTTCATAATAATGTTTCAATCGATGCCCATTAACTTTAAATATCTTTCCAGTGTTAGTATATTTCATAACAACAGTTCCATAATGATAGACTTTAATCACTTTAAATGGTCCTAACCATCTGGATTTCAGTTTTCATCGAAATAATCTCAATCTCATATAATATAATAGAACTTCTTGTCCATATACAAACTTTTTGTTAATAATCTTTCGATCATGCCATATTTTCATTTTCTCCTTATAAATATTTGCATTATCATATGCTTCATTTCTATTCTCCTCAAGTTCATGGAGTTGCAATAATTTTTTCTCACCAACATCTTTTAGATTAAAATTAAATTCCTTAAAAAACCAAAATGCTTTGTGCTCCAATTTTACTGGTAAGTGGCATGTTTATCCAAAAATAAGTCTATATGTAAAAATTCCTATAGGTTTCTTATAAGCAGTTCTGTATGCCCATAATGCAGTATCAAATCTAGCAGACTAATCCAAGTTATAGGAATTTACCACTTTTTTAAAAATTTGTCCAATTTTATGATTTGATATCTCTGCTAAACTGCTAGTTTGAGGATGATAAGCAGTAGAAAATCTATGCATAATATCATATTTCTTAATCAATTTTTTGATTCTCTTATTCCTAAAATGAGATCCTCCGTCAGTAATAATTACTCTCGACATTCCATATCTTATATAAATATTTTTAATTAAAAATTTAATTTAGAAACACTCTAGCATCACATCTGGGTACATCAATAGCTTCAATCCATTTGGGCATATAATCAACAACAAGTAATATATATAAATTCCCAAATGAAGGCATAAATGGTCCGATAAAATCTAATCCCCACACATCTAAAAATTTAACTTTATTTCAACTTCTAATGTGTAATTTAGAGGTATTTCATATCTTCTAGAAATATTTCCTACTCGTTGACAACTATCGCATGTTTTAATATATTCATTAATGTTTCTAAAAAAAGTAGGTCAATAAAATCCAGCTTGCAAAATCTTATATGTAGTTCTATTTGTTCCAAAACGTCCTCCAAATTCAGAATCATGACATCTTTCAATTATTTGTTGAGTTTCCCCATAAGGCGCACATCTTCTAATTATTAGATCTTTACATTGTTTATACCAATATGGGTCATCCCAAAAATAAAATTTTGAATCATATATAAATTTATTTAATTGTGAATTTTTGATATCAGATGGTAAGATATCACTTACAATTTAATTTACTATATCAGCATGCTATATCAACAAACCATGGTACATTCATTTCATCAATACTATATAATTGTTCATCAGGGAAATTTTCTAAAATTTAATTTCTAAAATTAGTTAATGTCTCTCTTTCTTGTCTATACAAATGATCAACTATTTGATTATCATTTCCATTTCTATCAACTACAATAAAATCAAACTCTTGCAATAGAAGTATCCATCTAATTAATCTTAGTTTAGCATCCTTCTTTTGTATCAAGTATTTAATAGCAGAATGATCTGTATACACTATACATTTAGAATTAATTAAGTAAGGTCTAATTTTATCAAAGGCATAAATAATTGCTAGTAACTCTCTTTTAGTAGTAATGTAGTTAATTTGAGCATCATTCAGAGTCTTACAAACATAATATATTACTTTAAAAACTTTGTTGTGCCTTCGTCCTAAAACAATCCTATTAGCATAATCACAAGCATCGCACATTATTTCAAATGTTTTTCCCCAATTAGGTGGGACTATTATAGGTGCAGTGATTAATCTTTCTTTCAATAATTGATATGCTTTTATGCATTCCTTGTTAAAATCAAGTTTTGTATCGTTTTTTTAAAGTTGGCATAATGACTTAGTTATTTTTGAAAAAAATTTTATGTAGCGTCTGTAGAAACCAGCATGTCCTAAAAAACTTCTTACCCCCTTAAGATTAGTAGGAGGTCGCGATTTTTTAATAACTTAAATTTTTGCAGGATATAATTTCATGCCATTTTTAGAAATTTTATGCCTAAGTACAATACCTCCTCCAACCATAAATTGACATTTTTCCTAATTTAGTACTAGGTTGATTCTTTCACATACTTCCAAAACTTTTTTTAAATTATTTAAACTTAATTCAAACGAAGTTTTGAATACAAAAAAATTATCCATAAACACCTCCATAACGTGTTCAATAAAATTACTAAAAATTGATATCATACATCTTTGAAATGTTGCAGGTGTATTACATAGTCCAAAAGACATTCTACAAAAAGCAAATATTCCAAAATGTTGTTTTCTTGTTGTTTTCTTTTGATCCTCTGGAGCAATTAGAATTTGATGATAACTGGTATATCCATCTAAATTGCAATAATATTTATTTCCAGCCAACATATCCAACATTTGGTCTAGAAATGGTAAAGGAAAGTGATCTTTTCTGGCGACCATATTTAATTTTCTATAGTCAATACAAATTTGCTAACCAGTAACTTGTCTTATTAGAATTAATTCATTTTTCTCATTTTCTTCAGCGCTCACTCATCCTTTCTTTGAAACACAGTGAATTGGACTTACCCAAGCACTGTGTCAAATAGGATATATAATTCCAACATCTAGCCATTTTAAAACTTTCTTTTTAACAACTTCTTTCATTATTGGCATTAATCTCATCTGAGGACCAGCTTTAGGTTCGTATTGTTCATCAAATAGAATTCTGTGCATACAAATAGAAAGACTAATTCCTTTAATATATGCTAAAGTCCATCCAAAAGCCTTTTTATATCTTTTCAACATTTCTATTAATTTTTGTTCTTGAATTTCAATTAACTCAGAAGATACAATAAAAAGCAATGTAGATGACTCACCTAAAAATAAATATTTTAAATCGGTAGGTAATATCATCAGTTCAAGTTCAGGTGGTTTAATACTTAAGAGAATAAGATGTTTATTATTGTTTTCCAACAACTCTAAACTTTCAAATTTTTCTGAATATAATCCAAATCTTAACCCTATCTAATTTTTCAAATTAGATTGGGGAACTTGTCTATCAACATAAACGGTTCCGTGGACTAAATGGTTATCATAAATTCTTTATTTTTTTTAATCGGGTCCCATTAGTAAGTAATACGATTATTTCTCGGGATAGATATATCACTTTTATTTATATTTTTTATATGAGATCGGTTCAGTCTCGTAGTTATATATATATATATATATATTAAAATAAATATCAACCTTCTCAACATTCTTGCGACCCACAAAACTATTTATATAATAACCATTTTAACTATGTAAAAAGTTGAAACTCAATTAGTATAATTTGGTCACTAAAGGGAATTTTCTAAGTAAAATGACATTTTTGCATTAAAATAATAATAATAAATTAATTATAATTAGAAAAATTATGAAAAAGTGGTTTTCTGAATTCCTTGTGATCAGAGACAATTAGAAAAAATAAAAATTATTTTAAAATACTTATTTTGTTTCTTAAACTACTTTTAAACAAAAAATAATTAAAAATTAAAAAAACATAAAAATGCACCAAACTGTCCCTGATTGTTCCCTGATCACTTGGGACCCTTGAAAATACTTTCCCTAATTTTTGTAATTTTGTTACATATTTTTAAAAGCTTAAAACATATTTTTCTTAATTTTTCATTAAAATACTTATAATAAATAAAATAAAAAATGTAAAAAATGAAAAGTTTATTTCCTTGAGTTTTCTTGACTTAGAGTGAATTGATAGAATATAAAAAGTGCTTATTGTAATTAAATTATATATTTTATTTTATTAGTCATAGAAATCAATAAATAATTATGATAATATAACTTTAAAAATCATAAAATTTTGTTCAAGTGGTCCTTTGACCTAGTGAACCTTCAATAATTCTTCCATGAACCAAAATTTACTTTGATTAACTAAATAAATTAATATTCAAAAATCCTATTTTTGAGTTAAAAAAAATTATATAAATTAAATTAAAATTTGAAAAAATCACATTTCTCCTTTGATATTTTAATTGACCCATGAGTGGGACAACATTGAACTTTCAAAGACATTCGAGTTGAATATAAAGAATTATGAAGTGATAAGACCATAACGGGATGGTCATTGTGGAATTTGAGCTCAAAGTAATATTAAAGAAAAATTAAAGATTAAATGGGCAATGTAGGATCATATTTAACTTTTCTGGATGATTGAAACACAAGGAATTAAGTGGTAGAAGCCAATTCCTCACTCTTCCACAACAAGGGTATAATTGTAATTTCCCCTAATTATTATATTTGGAAATTGATTATACTGGATGAGCCTAGAGTAGAGGGCTTGAACTAGGAAAAAAGTAAAATATTTGAAGCCCCTGATGATAAGTGCAATCTTTCAATGAGAATTTAGTTTCATTTAATTTATCATCTTGATTATTACAAATTTACCCGTAAAATTTTAATTGGCTTAGTAGTGAACTAGGCTTAATCCAAGATTATTTAATGAGGATTTGAAAAGATACTATAAGTAATCAAAAGCATTTTTAAAACACTCGTAGCCAAAATCTGAATTTCAATTGGCAAAATTCCTTAGAAAATCAATTTGCCAAATAAACTTCCACTCACATAATTCATAAATGAAACATCGACTGATAGTTACCGAACTCATAGGGATAGTTAAGGTATCAAGGTTGAATTAGCATAGGGTGTATAAATTCATTGAAACTAAATCTAAATTTAGATGATAAATTGAACAACATAATAAGTTCAAATGAACTAAAAATGTTTCAAAGGATTTTTAAAGTTGTTTAGGGTTATGCCACAAACATTTTTTTAAGATCCTTTGGATACTTTGAAGGAAGTTTGAACTTATTATTTTTTGTTCTAGAAAAACATCCATTAAAAAATTTAGGGACCCACCAAGTTATGACCTAGGACTGAATAAAAACACCTTAAACTTGCTTTCTTACTTTCCATTCCTGTAATTCATTTAAAGTTCCAGTAAAATTATATATATGCTGTAAGTTCTAACATTTTTGCTGGAGTACGAGAAGTTGATAGGTGCGTTTTTTACATTTTTGCAATGCAATTTCCTTTCTTTTTACATTACTGCACTTTCTTACCTGCATTTTCTTTACTTAAAAAACCCTTTTTAAAGATGAAAACTACAAAACCATTTTTTAAGAAAAAAAATTAAACAAATTTTTTAAAATGAAAACAACAACACAAAAATCTCATAACACTCTTCAATTTATGAGAGTCCCTCAGATGAGGTAACCTGTAGTTGCTAACGAGATCTCTCAAGTTTAAATGAGCTTAATAACTCATTTAAACTATGTAAATTCAAAAGAAAATAGTGGTACCGGAATGAGGGAACCGTTGGATCATAACCAGTGTCAATCTAATCAACCCTAACCCCCCTCTAATACTTGAACTAAACCTGTCATTTAAACTTTAAACATTGTGACTGCCACTTCGTTGAGGAGATTGGGGCAAACTTTGAGAGTGGAATCTTACAAAAATAGGAGAATCTACAATAGCAAATCTTTCCTTAGAAATATAAAAAATAAGCCATACGATTTCGAAGTTGTTTGCCTACTGCAGCATAAATACTCACCTCATCTTTATGCCTTTGCACAATCTTGTTGTGTACTTTAAGCACTAACTCATCTTAGGCTCTGAGGTTATCTTTCGTTATGACATAAACCCTCTTATCTTTCACACTATTTGTATGATTGTGCCATTAAGCCCTAAATACTAATATTTGGCGGGATGAAACATTTAATAATTTTCATCTCGAAATTGAAGCCAAATCGTAGGATAGCTTGGTAAGTCATTGAGGTTTTCCTCAAGATTTATGTCAACCCCTTGTTTTCTCGCTTTAGATTCCATAACAATGTTTCAAATTTGAGTGTTTCCCATTTGACACTCCTTGATTTGATCTTTGGAAAGTCCTACCCTTTAAATTTCATGAAGATAGTATTTTTTGATTTAAATCAAGAGTTTTCTTTGGTGACCTCGGTCATTTAAGATGTAATTAACTTTAGAGGTTTGCCCTTATAAGGAACTTTAATAAACCAGCTTGACAAAAACCCTATCTAATTTTTCTTATTAGATAAGTGAACTTGTTGGTCAGCAAAAATGGTTTCGCGGACTAAAACAGAAGTCATAAATTCCTTAGTTTACTTGATCGGGCCCTAGTAGTAAGTAATATGTTTATTCCTCGGGATAGATATATCAGTTACGGTGTCAAGCTTGTTTATTTAAACTATAGTTTATATGAGATCAGTTCGGTCTCGTATTTTCAAAATAAAAACATTTAATTTTCAAATTTATATATTTCTTTTTTATTAAAAGAGCAGCTCATGGCTCCTTACGTGTTAAAAGTTAAAAAAAGGTAATGAAATGAGGAGGGATAGTGAACCCCAACTAGTAACAAAACAGAGAAATCAAAACCTAGGGGTTCCACTGTACGTATTACAACACCACGCAAAAAGCTTAAAATACTTGTGTAGACCCTAAAAGTATACCAACTAAAGTAGTATACCTAAAATATACATGTATACCAAAATATACATGTATACTAAACTCCATAACCAAAAATAAAGTAAAAATGGTTTAAATCAAAAGAGCTAAGTCCAAGATATATCCAGCGACTCCTGCAAAAACATGCAAAACAATCGATGTCAACATCAGTAATATTCAAGTAATATTAGGCATGACAATGTAGGCCAATCTTTATTGACAGCTCCCAAGAAAACAAAATCCATCTTCCATGGAATAACCATAAGTGGGGAGTAAAGGCATCAAGCATGTGAGTTCCACATCTCTAGAAATCTGTAAGAGAACACCCTGCCAAAATAGTTAAAAAAATACAATATAGCAGGTAACAATAATTAGGCATTAATAGCATATGGCCACAAGGAGAAAACATCCAGTCACCAAAGAAGTTTAGAGCCCCACTAACCGTAACGATGAGAGATTTCCCACCCAAAGACAAAATAGTGACCAGTAGTGTGATCCAAAGCTTAGTGCATATAAAAAGCTGGCCCCCGAAACTTAAACCAAGCCAAAGCATTATACCAGCGAGCTCACATAAAAACAGAACAAAAAGAGACAAAGAAGAAGTAGAAAAATCAAAATCTGTGTAGCATTGATATCCTGCATTCAATCATAAATTTCAGACCCAAAACTTCAGAATACCCAATCTACGAATCAAGCATTGCTCATACCAAGGAAAATGGCCACTACCAAGCCTTAAATCCATGCAAAATAAACTCCAAAAGAAATTGAAATCACAGTAAACATGCAAAGAAACCACCTCAGCACCAAAATCCTTCCAAGCATCAATCATGATGCATTCTTCCCAATTGCCCAAAGGAAATGGAAACCTCAAAAAACCATAATCATGCCTATGTGACTCAACCAAAAAATACACCACAAGCTTAACAAAATAAGCCCAAATAAAGTGAAAATAAAGAGAGCCACCATATGGTAGCCTGGTATCATATGTCGCAAGCCACATCAACAAGTATAATATAAATAATATGTAGTGCTAAGAGCCACCGCAATAAGCAATACCACAACAAGTAATGACAATCTGTGACCATAATTCAAAGCCCCAATTAGTACCGCAAGGGTAAAAGCAAGCTTTACATTCAAATATACATTCAAATATATTCACAATATAACTTATCAGTATGAACTTTGCTGCAATTACCAAATTGATAACCCAGCCTATGTAGAAAAAATATGTAGCAGTCTTGCCCGTGAGCCCAAAAAATGCAACCCACAAAAAGCAAACTATTCGTGCGGCCAACACCAATCATACCAAGCTCCAAAATATAACTAGTGAGTGCATACTTGAAAGCATGTGATAAAAAAGATAGCCAAAAGTATGTCTAAAAGCCCCAAACCAGCAAATAGAGATAGTGAGGTTCTTCCTTATAAGCACAAAACCGAGAAGTCAAAGTCCAGAGCATAGATAATACCAGTGTGAGGCTCCCATAATCTTAATCCTAAGTAGAAATCAAATACCTTCCAACTTTAAAACCCAGAGGAGAATGCCCAATAGAATGTTGAGATCCATAACCTGAGAAATAAAAGCTAGACCCAAAAAATCCACAAATGAGTCCAATAATAGGACCAGCTTCTCAAAATCGAACAAAAGAAACCTCCAAATCATTTTTAATAAAATTATGCAAGAAAGAGGGAGGAGTGTTACCAACAACAGCATTTTGCAATATCCATTTGGCCAACCAATCCACATATTTATTCCCTTCTCTATAAGTAAAAGTAAAAATAATATTCAATTGATACCTCTCAACAGTTAATCTGATTCTGTTCAGCAAGACAATGATATACCACAAAGGATTAATCTTAGATAAAAGAATGTTAAACAAAAGTTTTGAATCAGTTTCCACCACAATACCCTTTAAATTTAGAAATGTAATCAAGTGAAGAGCAGCAAGCACAACAACAATTTCAACCTCAAGTGCAGAGTTAGCAATACAAGATGACCCACAATAAGCTATACATTTCCCATTATCATCTCTTAAAATCCCTCCCATACCCGTATAGGCATTCGAAAGCTCCCATCAACATTAATCTTATACCAACCATGGGGGGTGGTGCCCATTTGATCAAAATAGGTTTCCTACTCTTATCTACAATAGTTGTAGAAGCATCGGGTCCAAAGGAGGATTTCCATGCCTTTTTAAAATAAGCAACCGCAAAGATGGTAGTGGTAGAGGGGTTGTGACAAGTATCTTTTTTTTTATGATTGTTTCTTGCCATCCAAGTGAACCATAAAACAATAACAGGAAAATAGAATTCCTTTTTGTAGGAGGGATCGAGACCCTTCCAAGTCTCAGTAGCAGATTTAAAATTTATATTAGTAGGCCAATGGATCCCAAAATAGCATCCAATATGATTCCAAACCTCTTTAGCATAAGGGCACTCAAATAACAGATGATTCAAAGATTCAACATCTTTTTTGCAGTTGTAATAGTAGGAGGCAAGTTTTAGCGCTTTTAACTTCAGAAAATCATCAAGAGGAAGTAACTTGTGAAAGTATCTCCAAAGAAAAAATGATCTAGAAGGACAAATAAGTTTATGTCAAATGTGAACATGCCATTTCCATGGATTGAATGAATAAAGATTAGAATAAAGCCATTTAGTAACTGAAGTTCTAGTATGATTCTTCCATAAAGGAAGATCTTTATTGTTTAATTTAACAGGAAATCTAGCTGTGGTAGGAGCAACTTCACCAGTTAAAGAGTTCAACATATCAAGATTCCATTCACCGTTAGTCCAGCAATCAGAGAAAAGTAAACTAACAACTTAATCCTGAGAGTGCAAATTAGAAAATATAGAGAGACACCAATCATCCTTCCAAAATGAAATACTACCATCACCATTTTCTCAAAGTATGAAATGAGAAGCAACCTTACAAGCAGCAATAATGGCTTTCCAAAGCCTAGATTCTCATACTTTCAAAATAACACTTGAAGGATGTGAAGATTTGCAGTATTTATTTTTCATAAATTTATCCCACAGAGTCTCACCCTTTCAAAATTTAAACCAGGGTTTACACATATTTATGTTGATAGTATGCTGCAACATTTCGAAACCAAGCCCATCAGTAGAATGAGGTCTACAAGCATAGTGCCACGTAGTTCAACTTTTAGTATTTCTAATGCCCTTCCAAATAAATTTATTAAACATATTTTCAGGAATCCTTTGAGTAATCTTTTTAGTTTTGAGAACCTACATCATGTAGAGGGGGAGAGTGCAAAGCACACTTTTTAATGGAGTAAGCCTACCCCCATTAGAAAGGAAAATGTTGTTTCTCCAATCACTCCAATCATTAATCTTAAGTTTAATCTTATCAATCACCTCATCCATCTGATTTTGCTTCATTCTACCTCTGAGAATGTTGACTCCAAGATATTTTATGGGGAGCTTAGAGATCTTGCAGCCAGTATAATTAGAGGCCCAAGTAGTAGTATTAGGTGGAGCACCATTACCATGATACATAGTGCACTTAGCCAAATTGAAAACCATCCTGGAAGCATTTTGAAAGTCTCTTAACATAGTCATAGTAGCTTTGATAGCACATTTACTAGCATTTAATAACAATATGACATCATCAGCATAAGCCAAGATGGCTCAGCATAAGCAAGATGGCTCACAATAATTTTAGACTTGTGAGAGAATTGAAGATAAGGTCGCTTTATGCATCTTGTTTATAAGGTGGGATAGATAATCAAATGAAATTATGAAAATTGTAGGAGAAAGAGGGTCTCCTATGCCCCTTCCAGCAGAAAAAAAACCATGAGCTTCTCCATTGACCATCACACTATAGCTATTATTGGACAACCATCTATGTATGTGAGAGCAAAAATCCTGTTTAAAACCTTTGGCTTGCAGACTATTTAAATTAAAGTCCCAACTAACAGTGTCGAAAGCTTTCTTAATGTCAAGCTTCAGGACCATGTTGCCCCCTCTGCACTTTATTCTAGTTCCTCGATCATTTCTTGGGCTAAAAAAATATTGTCAGTAATATCCCTGCCATTTCTGAAGTCGGACTGCTGTTCAACAATGATGTGATTAAGATTGGGCTGCAATCTGCTTGCAATTATCATGCTCATGACTTTAGATATCACTTTTGTAAGAAAGATGCCTAAAATTATCCCAAGTGATTACCTTTAGGAATAAGAACAATAAGAGCCAAGGTGACATATTTTCCATGATTGCTTCCAAGGAAAAACTTTGAATAGCAAGAATAACATCTTTCTTTATAACCTCCCAAGCATGAATATAGAAAACAAAAGAAAATTCATCAAGGCTTGGAGCTTTATTGGGGCAAATAGATTTGAAGGCAATCAAGATTTCCTATTCATCTAGAGGATAGAACAAATTAAGATTATTAGCATAGTCATAGTCATTCTTAAAAAAAGCAGGATCAACAGGCATAGTGTGAGTAAAAGTGTGAAATAGTTCAGTGTAGAAGCTAACAACACTATCACCAATCTCTTTTAAATCAGTTAAAATACTCCCATCAGCTTTTTTATTCCTTAAGATGCTATTGAGATTTCTTCTATTGTTCTAAATGGGCTTGAGCAACATTTTCCATCAAGTGAGGGGAAACATCAAGTTGGGCTTCCATGGAATCTACAATATTTTGAGCATCCTTCACTTTTTTATGAACATTATCAAAGACCTGGTAATTCCATTTTATGAGGTGAGCAACCACTTTCTTATGCATTTATGGCTACTACGCTCGGGAATAGTTTTTCTCTCTATTGTGATGAAGAAGTTTTTTCTTCAAACACTTATATGGTGTCCATGTCCCTCATGGTTCAGATTACCCTTCTTCTGTTGGCATTCTTCACCCCATTCTTTCTTGGGTAAGTACAGTCAACTCTTTTGGATTATAGAATTATCTATTTGACCATCTTCAAATAGAGAGGTTTAAGAGTCCTTTAGGACTTTATCTTTTTGTGTAGGGTTAGACCACTAATAGGTGTGTTGGTGGACTAGTTCTGCCTGGGTGATTTGCGTTATGAAGTTAGTCCTGCACTGGGTTCTAAACTTCACTATTTCCTCGTATCTTTCTGGTTTAATTTGTTGTTTTGTGAATCAAGCTAAGTCGTTACATCTCTTTGCTCATGTTTAGTTTTAACCAAAATACTTTAATGCTATAACTACAAATAAACAATAAAGTAAAAATTAAAAATAAGAAAAGGTGTGCCAACTTCAAAGAATAACCTTTGTTAATTTTTAGTGTTCGCACTAAAATTACAAAGATTTGGCCGATACTAACCCTCAAAACTTTTCCTTTAAATCTGCTACGGTGGAGTTCCCTACTCTCACCTTCTCTTGCAACCTGCCTACCGACTGAAACGCTTGCAACATTGCACCTATGATCAAGTTTGGAGTTAGATTTGATGAATTTGAGGTCGTACATGGGAAGACCCCATTCGTTCTAATGAAGGTTGTTTCTCTAAAAGTTCAAAACCATCTACTGAGCTCAATTTGAACTATCCCCATGACTTCCCATCTTACAAGAAAATGAAGATCGCTACCACCCCAAAACCTGTTTAGACTATCATCCCCTCATCCATCTGCTCGAGAGTGATTACACTTACTGATTTTGGATTCACTGTTACTGTGCCTACCAGTCTGCCAAATGAAAAGATGTTTTGATCAAACAAGTTTGAGTCGATACATTCACTAAAGATCGCTACCGCCCCAAAACCTATTTAGACTATCATCCCCTCATCCATCGGCTCGAGAGTGATTACACTTACTGATTTTTGATTCACTGTTATTGTGCCTACCAGTCTGCCAAAGGAAAAGATGTTTTGATCAAACAAGTTTGAGTCGATACATTCACTACTCTGCCATCAGTATTTGAGGTCATTTCTAGTTCAAGGGTCAAGACTCCAACCAAGTCGCAAATAAGAAATCAAAACTGAAAGATTCAGAGGGCCACTAGGGCATATGCTATAGAGATAACCCCTATTTATGAGATTCCTCACCAGAAGGAACATGGATTGTCTGAACTTACCTATATCCTATGAGGAAGTAGGTTTCATCCGTTGATGGATACGCATTTAAAGGATTTTTGTTGCTCTGCTATCAACACTGAATCATGGTAAGGTGAGGAAGAGGCCCACGCCTATCACTAAAGTCCCTACAGTGTTTCAAAGACTAGCAGTCAAGGATTGGTGTAATGTTGTTGAGTTACTTAAGTGAGTGAGATGCACAATTTCACCATAGATGAAGAAATAAATTTTGAAGGATATTAAATTTGTCCGCTAGTTCCAAAAAATAGTTGAAGTATCTATAGCCTGTGTTCCTGTTAGATTCTAAATTGGGAACCTTATTCAAATTGTTGTCACCATCATAGATTCTATCATTTTTGCTCTGAATTCCATAGGACGTCAACTTATCATGTCACATGTGAGGGCAATTTAGGTTAAATTTAACAGATTTCTCCTATAATTCCGGAGCGGCGACTTTCATAACAACAACGAGGCCTTTCCAAGTATGACTTTGAGTTCATCAAATCTGGCTTAAAATATGATGGTGGGGGCGACATTGCAGGCATCACGACTAGTCAACAAGTTTCAGAAGAAATTAAGCCTCAGAAACGCCATTGCAGCAGCTACAAAAAGAAAGCTCTAAGTTTAGTATTCGTCCAATACCTTGTAATTCTTGTGCGAACACTAAAAATTCACAAGGATCACTCTATGGACTAGGCAAGTATTTCTTATTTTTATTTAATTTTATTTTGTTAATAATTTAAGATTTAGTGAGGTAAATTAAAAGTAGGAAAATTTATTTAATTAAATGAGAAAGGTTAAAAAGCAAAGGCGTGCAACGATTTGATTTAATTTGCAAAGCAGTAAATCAAACCCGAAAAGATATGAGGAGAAAAGTAAAGTCTTGGACCCAATGCAGGACCAACTTCACAACACACATCACATCGGGGAAACTAGTTCACCAACACACCTATTGGGGGTCCGACTCCACATAAAAGATAAAAGTCCTAATGAACTCATGAACTTCTCTGTTCAAAGGTGAATGAACAGATGGTCCTGAATTATGAAAGAGTTGATCGTACTTACCTAAGAAAGAAATGGGTGAAGCATGTTAGTGGAAGATAGGTAATCTGGTCCATAAGGGACATGGACACACTACTGATGTATGATGAAAATATTCCATAATCTAAATGAAGAGAAAAACTTTTCTCCAGCGAAGTTGTCAGAAGTTGACGGTCGCTAAATTGGAAGTTGTTGGTGGAATAGGAATCCCGTGACCTCCGATTTTTTCTAACTATATATATATATATATATATATATATATAATCAGAATGGTGGCGGCGACGCTGGTAGCTCTGCTAGGGTTTCCCTCATGGAGGTTCTTCACTGCTGGCTAGTAAGTTCGAGGTCGAAGAGTGTTTCTACTCTTTGGGAGATTGTATGGAGCCCCTTCTATGTTGGGCTCCTTGGTTATTACATTTTTTGGTTCCCCGAGTTCAGGATTTTTTGAATTTGGAAGCACTGTTCCATTGGTTCCTGTGGCTGTGCTTCCCACTTTTCCTTGTATGTGGTATTTGTTTCTTTTGTTTTGGTTGTTGTGATTGTTGTTTGAAAGTGGAACAAGCTTTCTGATTTCAGAGCTTTCGTTTCCCCTCCTATGGCATCATCAATAGATATTGAAACAAATGCTCAATGGACTAAGGCCACATATGCAGGGGTAGTTGGCCAATTTACTGATATTCTTCACGACCCGGATTTTTTAGTTTTCCCCCAAGCTTTCCATGATACAGTTGCTAGAAAGGGAGACTGCCCATGTATTCATCCTTTAGGCACTAAAGAAGGAGAACCTGTTATTTTCTTCTCACAACAAGATATTATCTCACTGAATGAAAAAGTTACAATTACACTTGTTGGTAAGTTTCAGTTGGTGCATCCAAAAATGGAACTTGTGAGGAATTTTTTTGATTCCCTGAAGTTTGTAGGGGCCTGGAAAATAGATTTTCTTGATGGCAGACATTTACATATACAACTGTCATTTGAAGAGGATTATTCTAGTCTCTTTGAAAACCAATCTCTACTAATTGCAGGAACCACCATGAAGGTTCTGAAATGGACACCTGATTTTGATCCCAATAAAGAATCACCAGTGGTTCTCCTCTGGTTCAAACTGCCTGGTCTCCCTCTCCCATTCTTCAACTTGAATGTTTTGTTTAATATTGTTTGTGCACTTGGCAGGCCTCTAAAGGCTTATGCCCCCACATATAACAAAACCAGACCTGCTTTGGCTAGAATTAATTTAAAGGGACATCAGCCTTCCAGAATTGAAAAGAATCTGGATTGGGTCTGAGAATGAAGGTTTTTAGCAAGAATTTATTTTTGAGCAAAGACCTTACTATTGTCAACATTGTAAAATGTTTGGGCACACTAGGGATAAATGTTATAGGTTGCACCCTCCCCCTAAAAGAACCCCTCGTACTAGGGAGAAAGTCACTGAACATGAGCCAGCTCTACCAACTCTTACCCCTTTGGTTGTGGTACCCCACCATGAGGAGGCTCGAGGTGTTTTATTGGACACCTCTCAAAGCTCTACTGCTCCTTTTGATTCCAATGTTCTCTCATCTGCCTCCCCTAGAGTTATAAGGGAAGGACTCATTAATGAGACTATTTTTACCCCTTTAACTTCTCAGCCTATTGGCGACAGGGAGGAAAATAAAAATGTTCCATTGACTGCTACTCAATATCTGAAAGCCCCTGATGAAGGAAGAATTACTGAAATGAAACATTCATTGGAGGAGGATTGGAAATTAAACACATCTAGGAAGAAAAAGAAACAGGTCACTGAAGTGCAAAAACTACAAATTGGTGCTACCATATCGGAGCTATATTTGGTTGGAGGGAGTTGCCCGTAAGATGCTAATGGTCACTAGAATCTAAATCCTGTTGCCCACTTTTGGAAGTACGTTTTGATTTACATATATATTTAGTTTTAAAAAAATATGAAATCAAACTGACCCCATATTTTTCATAATTTAAATGAAAGAGCATTGTACCTCAAATCTTGTATCTATCGTGAAGGATAAACACAAGAATTAAGGATGAGGCTCGATCAAATAAATTAAGGGATTTATGACATCTGTTTGGTCTGCAAAACCTTTGTATTTTCTGATAAGTTCCCCTATTTAATATAAAGAATTAAATAGGGTTTATATTTAGTTGGGTTCCGACATGCTTCCTATAAGGGCAAGCCCCTATAGTTAATTACATCTTAAATGACCAAAGTCACCTAATAAGACTCTCGATAAAAATCAAGATATATTATCTTCAAGGAGTTTCAAAGGGTAAGACTTTTTAAGGAGATTGGATGTAGAGGTGTGAAAGGGGATTGGTTCAAATTTGGAAGTTATATTGTATTGCAGGGCTATACAAAGACCTAAAGATAAGGTGAGGATTTACGTTGGATTTACGTTGTTGTATAAGCAAGCAACCTTGAAGTCTTATGGCTTTGTTGTTTATATCTAAGGAAGGAAGATTGGTTTAGCTGAGGAAGACAAGTTTTGTTGTTGATGATGGTCGTGATACACACCATGCTAGCTCGAAGCTCCTTGTTGTGACAAGTTTGAGTTTTCTAGTGTGTCAAGTTATGATGTCAAATCAGGTGGCCCTATGGTTGAAGTTCTTTAAATTTTATGGGGGGCATGTTAAAGTTGATTAGAGCAACACCGGTTAGGATCCTACGGTTCCCTCATTCCATCACCACTATTTTCTATTGGATTCACTTAATTCAAATGAACTTACTAAACTCAACTTAATGAGTTCCATAATTTCATTTAGACCATGGGAAGCCTCATTAGGAACCGTAGGTTACCTCCTCTAAGGGATTGCCGATCATCCGATAGAGACATCTTAATTTAGTTGCAATTGTAGTTTTGTTTGGTATTTGTGATTAAATTTTGAGTTGTTCTATATTTTAAATGTTGTGGAGGAGATCTGGTTGATTTTAGTTTTAGTTTTGGTTTTGGTTTTGTGACTATCCTGATAGTTTTAGTTTTCATGCAGGGTGACATTATTGTTTAGCATGCAAATTTGCTGGTATAAAAGTACAGTATGAAGGTACAAGAAAAGTATGAAGGTACAAGAAAGACAGCGCTAAAAACTATAAAAGCGTACTTGGCGAGTCTTCTCGTTCCACCACCTGAAACTCAAAAGGCATGTTAAGGCAGTTTATATGAAATGGGGAAATAAAATTTTGACGGCCTACCTAACCTTAGGTCATTACTTGGTGGGTCTTTAGAATTTTAATTAAGGATGACTTTGTCAAGCAAAACATATTAACTATAGTAGATCTCCGAGGTATCCAACAGATCTAGAGAAAGAAGCAGCTCCATGCTACTCTCTCGCTGCCTAGTGGAAAATCCCGAGCTCATTTAAAATTATTATGTTGCTTAATAATTCATCTTATAAACACCCTAATGCTCAATGAACATTGATGTATCAATTATCCCTAAGAGTAAGGTAATTATCATCTGTAATTTAATTTTGAACATTATGTGGGTGAAGACCCATAAAGAGGCAAGTTAATGTTATTGGAACAATTCGCCAAATTTTAGTTCTAATTGGGCTTGTAGTGTTTGAAAGATGTTTAAATTTTAATTATGTTTGTTTTTCTAATCCTCATTTAATCAATTTTGATTTAACTTAAATTACTACTAAGCCCTTAAGACCTATGTGAGTGTCTTAATTAGTTTTGAAAAGGTTAAGCTTTAGGTGGTCATGATTCAATATTTGTATTTCATTTGAAAATCAAATAGGGGTATTAAATTGATTAATTATAAACTTCTTATTTTTAATAATTTAAAATTTTATTAACTTATCTTTTTAATTAAAAAGGTGAGGTTGGTTTCTACCAGTTAACCCCTTGTGTTTCGAACATCCAAATTAAGATCAAAGGTTGCCCATTTCCCTCCTTAAATTAAGCCTAAATGTTAATTAAGGCTAAATTTCCAAAATTACACATTTGCCCTTAAGGCTCTAAAACTTCATAATTTATCAAATTTAATTCAAATGACTTTAAAATTTTTATGTTGCCTCATTCATGGGTCAATTAAGATATCAAAGGAGAAAATGTGAT
This sequence comes from Phalaenopsis equestris, assembly GCF_001263595.1. Taxonomy (NCBI): domain Eukaryota; kingdom Viridiplantae; phylum Streptophyta; class Magnoliopsida; order Asparagales; family Orchidaceae; genus Phalaenopsis; species Phalaenopsis equestris. Next base: position 201,958 of record NW_018251328.1, on the reverse strand, counting down.
TTTTCAAAATTTAATTTAATTTATATAACTATTTTTATGCAAAAAAAGGATTCTTCAAAGAAAATTCCTAACGTGACCAAAGGAAAATCTAATCCCTTGAAATTTTTTTTCTTGAAATTTTTACTGGAGGTAGACCTAGACTAGAGAAGCCTTTGGACAAAATTTCATGATTTTTTGAATTTTATTTAAATTTTAAGAATTATTTTAATTTTTTGGGTATTTATTAAACATAAAAAATTTTAAATGGGAAAAATTAAGTTTTGTATTTTTAAAAAATCTTCCTAAGGTCAGAGAATCCAGAGGAGAAAATTTTATGTTTTTTAAGTTTTGTTTGATTAATTGGAACTATTTTAGGGAAAATCCATTTTTTAGCCTTTAAAAATTATTTTTAAGATTTAAAATTCAGTATCTTTCTTTAGAAAATCAGGAAAAAATATCCTAATTGTTCCTAAGTACTTGGGAAGCAATTTAGAACATTTCCATGAATTTTATTATTTTTGTGATTTTTAATTATTTAAATATTTAAAATAGGCTGAAAAAACAAGTTTTTATTTTAAGTACCATTTTTTTTAGAAAATACCCCCCCTGATCACAGAGAACTCAAAAAATAAGTCTTTATAAATTTTTGAGTTATATTTTCATTTTTAAAAATCCTTTAAGTGCCAAAATGATATTTATCTTGAAAAATCAATGTAGGCCATCAAATGGACTCAAAATGCTTTGGAATTTTTATGGTGAGTTCTCTGGATCCAAAACAATAGTGGAGATAAAAAACTAAGTCATTTTGCTGTTTGTATTTTTGAAAATTAATTTTACTTTTGTTTTAGGGTTGGTGAAGATTAAGTGTATTCTTAATGACTTAACTCATGCAATTATTTCCAAGGGGTCCTCTAGTCATAGTGAAGCTTCCAAAATTTTCTTGGAATTTCCTGAGTAACGTGCTAATTATCATGATTAATTTATGCAAATAATAGACATAAACTTAAAAAATATGGATCTCTATCTAGGGACCTTCTCTGACTTTGGAAAAAATCAGAGGATTTTCCTTAAGACAGAGGCAACAACATGCTAAAGACAGAGGCAACAAAGACAGAGGCAACAACATGCTAAAATTTAAAGCCATGGTGATATTACTACATGCATGGAGAATCAAAACATCCAAATCAATGTTTAATTAATTAAAAATAAAATATGGATCAAGTAGACTATAAATCATTTCCACATTTTTCTCCTCTGTTCACTGAGCAAGAGGGTATTTTTATTTTATTTTTATATATTTTCTACACCAAGATATGAATTTTTAAAGCTAGGGTTATTTATTTAAATAAGAAAATCCCTATTTTTCTATTTAAACGCGTGGCACTGACTGTATCCTAGGCAGCTCCGAAAACACGTGTGGTACGCTCTGGTTGGATGTCGCCATCCAAGTAGCCGCTGACTCGGCGTGCGATACATGTAAGGAAGCACTGTCTGGCTCGATCTCCTCCGTCCATCTGATAGATGCGCGATCGGGCGGCTCTCCGTCCTCATCCCCGATAGAGTGATTCTATGACTGTCCACACTAAAACCAGAAGATCTCAGTCTAAACTCAGCCAAATCACCTTGGGTTTAATCTGATCGACTCGTCTAAGTGAGACGAACATATCCATACGGTAATTATGCAATTAAATTAAGCTTAATCAAATGGAAAATCCAAATAGGCTTGAGAGGAAGAGAGACTCAATACCTTTGCTCTGAGAAGGGAAGCTTTAATCAAAGAGTTTTTTGCACGTTCATTGGGGTCCAAAGAAGATAGGGATTAAGCCTCTTGCTATTGTTAAATGCCTAGACCCAAATTCGACCAAGGCCAATTTCAGGTGTTGATCAAAATCTATATTAGGGGCTCTATTGAAGGGAAATTTGATGGGGCTTTGGATTCTTTCAATGTTGTGAAGGTGTGGGTGACTTTAATTTGAGTTTGTTGGAGTTTAGAGGTGTAGAGAGCTTTGTCCTGTCTCCGGCAAGGTTTTGAGCTAAAAAATTGGGCTTCAGTAAGGGGATTCAGGGCAATGCAATGTGGTGGTGGGGTTGCATTGAGGAGGTCTCAAAGAGGCTTTGGGATCAATTTGGGGGAAGTCTCTTAGAAGTATTTTAAGCTCTCTTTCCATGGCTGCAGAGGGGAGCATTTTATAAAAATGGCCTTAGGCTTGCTGTCATGGCCAATTAGGGGTCAAATGTGCTGCCTAAGGGGAGGGCAGAGAGGCTCTAAGCTTCAATTTGAATGATGTAGCCTCTAGGTTTAAATTGGGTTTAATCCCATAGGGTTGGCTCTTGGTTTGGCTATTTTTCGGCCAGGGGAGGTGGCTAGGGAGGTCAGGTGAGTGAAGGGAATATGCCACAACAATTTAATGATTTTAGGCTTTGTTTTGGCAAAAATATCCAAGGCTTAGGTAAATATGCCATTAAATCCCTTGATTTAGGGAACCTTCGGTCCATGTCTTAGCTTAGATGGTTTCATGGGGTTTAGGCTGGACACTAGTGTCCAATTTATGGTTGTGGAGTCACTAATTTGATGACTTTAGGATAGTTAGGCCACCTTTAGTGCATGGGTTCAATGTGGGTCCAAGTGATCAAAACTTGGGTTTTGGCTAGGCTAGCCATGTCAATTGACCCAATTTATTGATCAGCATTGTCTAGATAATTTTTATGAAGATCTTTGGTGAAGGGTTAAAGTGATTTTGAGTTCAATTGGTGAGTTAATTTGAGAGATTTTTTTTGAAATTTGGTCAATTTAGGCATGTTGGACAAGACATGGGTCTAGGTTGGGATAGCCTTGGGGTAAGTCCAAATTAAATGCTCCACATGATTAAGGGTGATGTTTTAAAGATTTTTCATGAAGAAATAGACTGGAAATTTTGGGGTTAAGGCCCTCAATTTGGTGAAGTTTGAGGACATGACTAATTTTGAGGCAAAATTGGGGATTGTTGGACTTAAGTTGAAATTAAATTTAGTTGGGGCTTTAACAAGGCAAATTGATGGTAAAAATTGATTTTTAGGAATTTTATGAAGATTTTTCAACACAAATTGTGGCAAATGGAGTAGGCCATGGGTTCAATTTGGTGGAACCAAATCATAAGGCCAAAATTGGGTTTTTGGTTAAGCTCAAAATTCGGGTTACAATCATGGACTAATTGGGCTTGAATTTTATCTAAATTTGTCACATAAAGGGTGAATTTGAGTTTAGAATTGAAATTGGGGGAAATTGAGACCAATTGGATAGACATTTGAGTTAATTTTGGAAAATATGTGCCTTTAAAGGGAGATTTGGGGGTTTTAGTAAAAGGTGATAAAATTGACAAAATTGGGTCTTGTGATAGTTGAGAAAAATGAAATTGGGAATATTTTGGAGGCTTTGGAAATTTTTATTTTTTTTTTTGATTAAAATATTTATTTTTGGTTTTTTTTTTATTGAGGTTATTTCAATATGGTTGCTAAATTGATGGTTTGGGTGTTTTCAAGGTGTTTGAAATAAATTTTTTTTTAACCAATTTGGGTATTTTGGGTAAACTTGAGAATTTTGGCCAAATTTAGGGTCCCAAAGGTATCTAGGTAATTTGGGGGAGTTTAGGGGCAAAAGGCTAAGTTGGGTATCTTAGTAGAGTTAGAGTGCCAACCACCATCAATAAGCCATGGACCAATGGAAATCCCATTTTGGGTCCTCTATGTAGTGATCTTAGCCAAACCTTAGTCTAGGGCTAATGGGTTTAGGAGAACACCTACATGAGTCTCCCAAAAGTATCAAGGGACCAAAGTCAGGAAATTCTAGGTTTAGGGTAGTGAGTGATTGTGAGTGTAAGTGAGTGCCTTAAGCCCTAGAACAACACACAGGGTCAACCCTAAGGTCCAACAGTTATAAGGGTGACTCAACTTTAGTTCCTCCATAGTGACCCCACCTACTAAGTGCTAGAGGTTAGGACCAATATGTGGAACTTCAGGCTGAGTAAAGAGGAGTGTAGAATTTCTAATGGTAAGGGTTCCTTGTCTAATTTTCTAAGAATAGTCAAAAGGAAAGTCATATGGCTAGACCTTAGGCGACTAAAAGAGAAAAAACTAAACCTCAACTAAACCTGATGTCAACAAATGGAACCCCAATAAGTGTGGGGTGCTGGGCAAGCCCACGGCGCGTATTGGCGTTGACCGACGAGATCAACAAAACCAATAAAAACTCCTAAGTTAACAGACCCGGAAGTATGTGTGTAGTTGTGTGTGTGATTTGTTGCTCCTAGGGAATTAGCAGGTGATCGTCTGATTGAAATCAAGGAGTAGGGACTCTCACTAGGGTTCAGAGAGTGAATTTTGAGTTATGAAATTTCAGGTATTTGTAAAGGATGGGAGTCAGTATATAAGTGTTGACCCTGAGGTGGGAATTGAAATTTGGGTATCAATCCCGAAAAAATTATCAGATGTCATAATACATTTAAGCTGGTCTTGAAACTGATTTCAAAAGATGAGAATAGGATTGTGTGGGAGGACCGAATCGAGATGGAATACACAGAGGCTTACATCCGGCTCAAAAGGGTAACAACAGTGTAGAAGACAACAACTATTAAGGATATGCCTCCAGAAAGAAAGGACTGTACCAGTTTGAGTTACCACTAGGGAGTTATATTAAAAATGACATATGACAGGGAGAATATATATGTCACGTTAGGAAGGACAACACTGGGACTCACATCCAACCCAAGCGAGGATGATGAAAATATTTTCTTCTTTATTTCTACCTTTTTTTCTCTTTCTGTCTTTTCTCAATCAACTCAAGAGGTAACAAAAAAATATATGTGTCACATTAGGAAGGAAAGCACTATGACTCACATCCAACCCAAGAGGTGATAAGAAAATATATGTGCTATATTGAGGAGGACAGTGTTGCGACTCACATCGAACTCAAGAGGTAACAAGAAAATATATGCGCCACGTTAGGAAAGAAAGCACTAGGACTCACACCCAAGATGAGAGAATATATGTGCTACATTGAGAAAGAAAGCACTAGGACGCACATCTAACTCAAGAGGTAACAATAAAATATATACACCACGTTAGGAAAGAAAGCAATAGGACTCACATCCAACCCAAGAGGTGACAAGAGAATGAGGTGACAAATGTGCTACATTGAGGCATTGAGGAGGAAAGCACCGGGACTCATATCCAACTCAAGAGGTAACAAGAAAATATATGCGCCATGTTAGGAAGGAAAGCACTAGGACTCACACTCAGCCTAAGAGGTGACAAGATAATATATGTGCTACATCGAGAAGGAAAGCGGTAGGACTCACATCCAACTCAAGAATTAAGAAGAAAATATATGTGCCACGTTAAGAAGGAAAGCACTAGGACTCACATCCAACCCAAGAGGTGACAAGAGAATATATGTGCTACATCAAGAAGGAAAGCGTTGGGACTCACATCCAACTCAGGAGGTAACAAGAAAATATATGCGTCACATTAGGAAGGAAAGCACTAGGACTCACATCCAACCCAAGAGGTGACAAGAGAATATATGTGCTACATCAAGAGGGAAAGCGCTGGGACTCACATCCAACTTAAGAGGTAACAAGAAAATATATGCGTCACGTTAGGAAGAAAGGCACTAGGACTCATATCCAACCCAACAGGTGATAAGAGAATATATGTGCTACATGGAGAAGGAAAGCACTGAGACTAACATCCAATTCAAGAGGTAACAAGAAAATATTTGTGTCACGTTTGGAAGGAAAGAACTAGGACTCACATCAAATCCAAAAGGTGATAAGAGAATATATGTGCTACATTGAGAAGGAAAGCGCTGGGGCTCACATCTAACTCAAGAGGTAACAAGAAAATATATGTGCTACATTAGGAAGAAAAGAATTAGGAGTCACATCCAATCCAAGAGGTTATAAGAGAATATATGTGCTCTTATTTAGAAAATATGCAGATTCACACTTGGGAATTTGTGGGGAATATGTGAATAGAATATGAAAATATGTGCAGGAATCAAAATTTAAGTAATGATTTCGAAATGAGAATTGAATTTTAGTGATCATTTTTAAAAAAAGAGTTGGAAGTCAAGGACTGACCTCAAAGATTAATAATAAATAACAAGACGCCATGCTCCATTAAAAGGGGTCTTATACCAATCTCGAAGATGGGGTGTCAAAATTTGGGTACTGACTCCGAGAGTCATATGAAAACAGTGTAGAGAGTTTGTGATGTTGAATTTGCAGAAATGTGTATGTGAAAATGTTGATTTTGTTGAAGAAGATTTGAAGAGTTTTGTAGGGTTTTGTGCATAATGTGAAATTCCGCGAGGATATGAAGAGAATTAATGCAGATAAAGATGGTTGTGCTGCGCGCACAAAGAGTAAGAAACTCTGAAACCGAGAGAATCCACTCAATAGATTCGTTTTATTTGCTTGTTATTTTTATCACATTTAATTTTTCAAAATATGTCTTTAAAATTTTAATTTTAATTGGTTGATTTTCAAAAGAAATTTGTTTTGTTGTTTATTCATTTGTGATTATTTTTATTTGAATTTTATTTATTGTTAAATATTTGTTGTTTCGTTCTTCATTCATTGAAATTCTAAACCAACGCGTGGTTCGTGGCTTCCATCCATCGTACAAAAAGGAAACTGACAAAATGACACATTTCTGAGAGAAATTTCCATTAATCTGCTCCAATAAAAATGTCACAGATCAAACGTAGGCTAAAGCCTAAAAAGGCACAATATATAGTCCATGTTGAAGTACATCCATAACACCTCATGCCATGAATACATTGTAGACGGAGTATATCAAATACATATCATGTTGCTATATAATAAAAGAAAGTGAACCCTCTGACCATCGGTATCAGGTAACCTGATCGAGTAGACCTTCTAAGCCATGATCCAAGATAAGAGTTCCCTTTGCATGTACTTAGAGGTACAACCCTCTCATAACTTGTATGACAGCAGCTCTTCCAGTTCTGGGTCTGACTGAAATCCATATGGTATTTTGCTGCCGTCCATTCTATGAAAGGTCACGGACACCCTACGGTGTCGTACCTTTGGAATGCAATGTTTGGCGACATCTGCCCTATTTCCTTTCAGACCAAAACTGAACCAACCAGCAGCAGAATCTCTACAATTCCTTTGAACTTGCCAGGGCCTACAATGTCAATCTCTTTCCCAAATAATATATTGCCCTTGCTCAGAAATGAGACCGTGCAAAAGGGTCTTACAAAATCATGATGATCAATGTGAGGAGGTATGCAATCTCTCTCGTCATATATGTTGATGATGCAACTATTCAGGATGCAGATAGCTGGAAGTTTGTTCCGTCTGACCATTCTCTTGATAATCCACTTTATTATAGGAGGTAGTGGATCTACTTGGTCAAGTATCCTTGGTGGATTTCTCTGTGTATCATTTGTAAGATTATAATAATCGCCGCACTGAATGGTGATTCTTCATTTTCCCTCATACATTTCTTCGACTCAGCGTATGTTCTTTCCATGAGAAGGCCTGCTCGACCTCCATCTCTCAAATGGAAGATGCAGTTAAGAATGCTTCTTTCGTCATTCTTGGAGAAAACCCTGGTATATAGCTCCAAGCCTTCCAGTATGTTGATGATTCTTCCTTGAACCTCTTAGTAAAAATTAAATTATCTTTTATTCACTTTTCTTATTTTGTAGTACTCCATTGTACTAAGAATCGATAGCTGTCGCGGACGTTCCTCCCTTTGAACATCGGAAGGAACCCAAATTGGCGCTGGCTGATCTGGAACACGAGACTCGACATCTAGCGGGATGTACGACCCTGGGCTCCATGGTATATACTGATTTGTCCCAGTAGGACGTATGGGTCATCCACATAAAATCTGAAGTCTGAGACCCATCGATGCTGGAGGTAGACTCTTCCAATGTACTGAAGCGTTGTAAATGTAGAACATTACAATCCGAGCATTCCATAAACGCCCCAGTGGCTGATATCCCCGCAGGTATCTCAGCATTGCACGTCGAGCAACCCTTGCATAAAACATCTGAAGCTAAAGGTGTCTCTAGCTCTTTGATGAACTGGATCATAGATATGCCCCTCAGGAATAAGGGTGAGTAAGTTGTTTGTTTCTCCCTGACGTCTGTGCTCTTCTCGTAGAAAAGCCCTTTATTTTTTTGTGGCTGGCGCTTCTTCGTTACGTCCTACAAAGCAAAACAGCTATCTGTTGTTCATTAATGGAGGCTACTAGGCCCAGCCTCCAGCTGGTGTAGCTACCATGGAGGGCAGACGGCTAGGCCCTTCCATCGGATCTTGCTCTATTATCAAGTTCTTGTCTTTATGTGATGCATTATCTGTAGCAGTCACCTTCAACAGTGAAGGCAATCCCTTCCCTGCAGCTGACTACATTCATTAGAGGACCTTCATAGTCCATGTCGACATGGTTAAAGTCCATGTTGAAGTCTATGGTACCGCCCTGCGGCGCCATCTCCTCATTCTGTGTGAGGCTCCAGCCATCCTTGAAAGCAAAGATCAGCCTCTGTCCTGACATTTTTTTGCAAACGACAGGAAAAATGTCAATGGGCAAAAACTTAGCATGAAAAAGAATAAAAAAAGTTTTTATTAAAATAAATTTTAGCTTATTTTAGTGAAATGAATTGCTTACTTATGTACGAATTTTGTTTAATTTTTTTGGAACATTATACCCAAAAGTGTAAATGAGAAAATTTTAAGATTTAAATTTTTTTCTCAAAATTTTCATTATATTGAGGTTAATTACAAAATTTTGACCCGGTCATAGACATTTGGCCACCATTTGGCCTTGGCCACATAGATAATCCCAAAACAATCAAAGTTTCAAAGTTTCAAAGCAAGCGAAGGCAAACATCATCAGGTTGCGTAATAGGTTTGTTGGCACTATTTTTGGTTGGAGGAGTTGCCCGTAAGAAGTTGTCGGTCACCGGAATTGAAACTCCATCACCCACTTCGGAAGGAGGTTTTAAATTACATATATATTTAGTTTTAGAAATATTTAGTTTTATATATTTAGTTTTAGAAAAATATGAAATCAAGTTGACCCCATATTTTTCATAGTTTAAATGAAAGAGCATTATTCCTCAAATCATGTATCTATTCCAAAGGATGAACACAAGACTTGAGGTTGAGGCTCGATAAAAAAAACTAAGGAACATATGACGTCCGTTTGGTGGACAAAACTTTTATATTTGCCGACAAGTTCCCCTATTTAATATAAAGAATTAAATAAGGTTTATATTAAGCTAGGTTCGGACATGCTTCCCATAATGGCAAGCCCCTATAGTTAATTACATCTTAAATGACCAAAGTCACCTAAGAAGACTCTCGTTAAAAATCAGGAAATTTTATCTTCAAGGAGTTACAAAGGTTAGGAATTTTCAATGAGATCGGACGTAGAGTTGTGAAAGGGGATTGGCTCAAATTTGGAATATTTTTTGTTGTTGAGTTCAAAGGAGGAAGAACCAGGGGATGTCATGGATCTAGAGGAGAACCTCGGTGAATTTCCAAGCTATCCTAATGTTTGGCTTCAATTTTGAGGAGGAATATTTAGGTGTTTCATCCTGCCAATTTTATTAGTTAGGGCTTACATTCGTGTGAAACGATCACACAAATAGCCTAAAAGATGTGCGGGTTTAGGTCGTAACAAACGTCAACCTTGGAATCCTAAGATGAGTTAGGGCTTATATTGTATAACAGGGCTGTACAAATGCCTAAAGGTAAGGTGAGGATTTACGTTGCATAAGCAAGAAACCTCGAAGTCTTATGGATTTGTTGTTTAAGTCTAATAAAGGAAGATTGGTTTAGCTGAGGAAGACAGGTTTTGCTGTTGAAGATGGTCGTGTTGCCAAGCATGCTAGCTCCAAGCTCCATGCAATGACAAGTTTGAGTTTTCTAGTGTGTCAAGTTATGATGTCAAATCAGGTGGCCTTATGTGGCCTTATGAATGATTGAAGTTCTTTAAATTTTATGAGGGCATATTAAAGTTGATTAGAGCGACACCGGTTAGGATCATACGGTTCCCTTATTCTGACACCACTATTGTCTATTGGATTCACTTAGTCAAAATGAATTTATTAAACTCAACTTAATGAGTTCCACAAATTCATTTAGACCATGGGAAGCCTCATTAGCAATCGTAGGTTATCTCCTCCGAGGAATTCCCGATCATCCGATTGAGACATCTTAATTTAATTGTGATAGTAGTTTTGTGTGATTTTTGTGATTAAATTTTGAGTTGTTTTATATTTTGAATGTTGTGGTAGTGAATTTTAACTTAGTTGATTTTAGTTTCAGTTTCTGGTTTTAGTTTTTGTGGCTATCCTGATAGTTTTAGTTTTCATGCAAGGTGACATCATTGTTTAGCATACAATTTTGCAGGTATAAAAGTACAGTATGAAAGTACAAGAAAGATAACTCTAAAAACTGTAAAAGCGTACCTGGCGAGTCTTCTCATACTACCATCTGAAACTCAAAAGGCATGTTACGGCAGTTTATATGAAACAGGGAAGTAAAATTTTGACGACCTATCTAACCTTAGGTCATATCTTGGTGGGTCCATAAGAGATTAATTAAGGATGATGTTGCCAAACAAAATATATTAAGTTTAGTAGATCTCTAAGGTATCTAACAGATCTAGAAAAAGAATTTGCTCCGTGCTACTCTCTCGCTGTCAGATGGAAAATCTCGAGTTCTCTTAAATCTTTTAAACTTATTATGATTTAAACTTATTATGATGCTTAATAATTCATCTTGTAAATACCCTTGGTGCTCAATGAACATTGATGTATCAGATCTCCCTAAGAATAGGGTAATTATCATTTGTAATTTAATTTTGAAGATTATGTGGGTGAAGACCCTTAAAGATGCAATTTTATATGACTTAGCCAAATTTTGACTTGGGCTTGTAGTGTTTGAAGGATGTTTTAATTTTCAATGATGTTTACTTTTTGAATCCTTATTTAAATGAAACTTGATTTAGCCTAAGTAACTACTAAGCCCTTAAGACCTAGGTGAGTGTCTTAATTAGCTTTGAAAAGATTAAGCTTTAGGTGGTCATAATTCATGATTTGAATTTCATTTAAAAATCAAAATAGGGGTATTTTTAGGTTCATTTTATTTTAATAAACTTCCAAATTTTAATAATGTAGAAATTTATTAACTTATCTTTTCAATTAAGAAAGTGAAGTTAGTTTCTACCAATTAACCCCTTGTGTTTCAATCATCCAAATTAAGATCAGAGGTTACCTATTTCTCTCCTTGAATTAAGCCTAAATGTTAATTCGGGCTAAATTTCCAAAATTACACATTTGCCCCTAAGGCTCTAACAGTTCATACTTTGTCAAATTCAAGTCAAATGACTTCAAAATTTTTTACCTCATTCATGGGTCAATTAAGACATCAGAGGAGAAAATATGGTTTTTAAAAATTTTATTTAATTTATATAATTATTTTCATGCAAAAATAGAACTTTTCAAGGAAAATTCTTAACTTTAAATGCTAATCCCTTGAAATTTTACTGGAGGTTAACTTAGACCAAAGAAGCCTTTGGACCAAATTTCATGACTTTTTGAATTTTATTTGAATTTTAAGAATTATTTTAAGTTCTGGGGTATTTATTAAATATAAAATATTTTAAATGGATAAAATCAAGTTTTACATTTTTGAGAAATCCTCCTAAGGTCAATGAACTCAGAGGAGAAAATTTTATATATTTCTGAGTTTTATTTGATTTATTGGAATTATTCTTAGTGAAAACCCATTTTAGACTTTAAAAATTATTGTTAAGCTTTGAAATTCAGTATCTTTATTTAGAAAATCAGGAAAAAATATTCTAATTTTTCCTAAGTACTTAAGAAGCAATTTGGAACATTTTCATGAATTCTATTATTTTTCTGATTTTTATGAATTTTTAATTATATAAATATTTAAAAAAGGTTAAAAAATTAAGTTTTAATTTTAAACTTCATTTTATTTTTATAAAATACCCCTCATCATAGAGAACTAAAAAATAAGCTTTTATAAAGGTTTGACTGATATTTTGATTTTTAAAAATAATTTAAATGCCAAAAATGTTATTTATCTTTAAAGATCAACTTAAGTTACCAAATGAACTCAAAATGCTATGAAATTTTTATGTAAGTTCTCTGGATCATAAATAATAGTAGAGATAAAAAATCAAGTCATTTTGTCATTTGTATTTTTCAAAATTAATTATTTTAAGGATTTAGGTGATTTAGGGTTTGTAAAGATTAGGTACATTTTAAATGACTTGACTCATGAGAAATTTTTTCAAAGACTCTCTGGTCATCATAAACCTTCCAAAATTTTCTTGGATTTTTCAAAGACAAAATTTTCTTGGATTTTTAAAAGCAACGTGCTAATTTCCATGATTATTTTAAGCAAATAATGCATATAAAATTGAAAAATATGATTCTCTATCTAGGGATCTCCTCTGACTTTGGAAAAATTAGGGAATGTTTCCTAAGAAAGAGGCAACAACTTGCTAAAATTTCAAGCTATGGTGATATCACTACATACATGGAGAATCAAAACTTCCAAATTAGTATTTAATTAATTAAAAATAAAATATACATCAAATGGACTTAAAATTATTTCCACATTGTTATCCTCTGTTCACTGAGCAAGAGGATATTTTTATTTTATTTTTGTGATTTTTCTACACCAAGACATGAATTTTTGAAGCTAGGGATCATTTTATGAATTAATTAAAATTAAATCCTTATTTATCTATTTAAATGTGCGGCGCCACCTCAACCTACAACGACTCCGAAGCTCCACACAGAGCGCTCCCATTCGATGCTGCTATCCACCTCAGTGCTGACTTGACCCACGGTTTATGTTTAGATGCACTGTCTGACTTGATCTCAACCTTCCATTCGATACACGCTCGATCCAACGATACTCCGTCATTGTCCCCATAGGCCTAGCTTGAGAACCGTCCATCTTGTAAGCTTGATATCTCCCTCATTTCTCAACCAAATTAAATGAATTTTTTGTTAAAATGCTCGTCTAGACTAGAGGAACATAGGTATACGGTTATGATGTCATGAAATCAACTCAAAACAAATGGACAGTTCAAATAGGCTCAAGAATAAGAGAAGTTTTATACATTGGTTCTAAGAAGCGAAGCTTCAATTAGAGGTACTTGGCATGTTCGTTGGGATCCAAGGAGGGTAGGGATTGAGCCTTTAGTTTTGGTGTAAAGCCTAGGTGTGATTTTGATCAAGACCGATTTTGGGTGTTGGTCTAGAGCTATTTTAGAGGCTATTTCAGAGAGTAATTTGATAGGGTTTCATCTTCTCATGCTATTGTGAAGTTGTATGCACAATAAATTGAAGTTTTATGGAGTTTTCAAAGATGTCCTTTTTCTGCCTTAATTTTTAAGCTCAAAATTAGGGTCACACAATGAGAATCAAGGCAATGGAGTGATTGGAACGGGCTGTGGAGGTCTTAAAGAAGCTCTCTCTGAGAAAATTTTTAGCATACCTTCCATGGCCGTGGAGGTGCGTTTTTATAAAAATGGTCATGGGGTGGCTCTCAGGGCAAATGTTTGGGTGCATTGTGGTGCTTAAATGGAGGGCAGAGGAGCTCTACAATTTGATTTGGCTGAGCTAACCTCTAGGTTTGATTTGAGTGAAATTCAAAAGAGGGTGGCCCTCGGTTTTTATTTTTTCAGTGACTAGGCTGGCAGGCCATGGCAGGGGGAGGTGGCTAGGAGCTCAGGGCATCCAGGGGAATATGTCAAAGAAATTTAATACAATGGGGTTTAGTTTTGGTAAGGGTATCTTAAGTATGTGCATTTTTGGAAATAAGATCCCTTAATTTGAGAAACTTTTGGCCCATGGCTTAGTTTAGGTGGTTACATGGGTTTTGGCTCAGTCTTAAGGTCCAACCAATGGCCGAGGAAGAGTTAATTTGATTGCTTTAAGGTGGTTTAGTCATGTTTAATGCATGGGTTCAAGTAATCAAAGATTTGGTTTGGGCTATGTTAGCCATGTCAATTGACCTAATTAATTGGTCAACATTGTGTAGATGATTGTTATGAAGATCTTTGATGAAGGGTTGAAGTTATTTTGAGTTCAATTGGTAGGTCAATTTGAGGGATTTTTGAAATTTGGTCAATTTTAGGAATGTTGGGTTAAACATGGGTGTAGATTGGGCTAGCCTTGGGTTAAGTCCAAATTGAATGGTTTAAATGTTCAAGGGAGATGTTTTGAAGATTTTTCATAAAGGGATGGAGTGGAAAAAGGGATGGAGTGGAAATTTTTGGAGTGGAAATTTTTGGGCTAAGGCCATTAATTTGGTGAGATTTTGAGACAAGGCCAATTTAGGAAAAATTTGGGGCTTTTGGACTTGGGTTGAAATCAAATGAAATTGAGGCTTCATCAAGGCCAATTGAAGGTCAAAATTTTATGTGTAGGAATGTCATGAAGATTTTTCGACATAAATTGTGGCCAATTGAGTGGGTTATGGGTTCAATTTGGTGGAACCAGGTCATTGGGCCAAAATAGGGTTTTTTTTGGTTTAGCTCAAAATTGGGTTTGAATCATGGACCAATTGTGCTTGGATTTTGTTTAGATTTGTCACATCAAAGGTGAACTTAATTTTATAATTTGAATTGGGGTAAATTGAGACCAATTGGATAGACATTTGGGGTAATTTTGGGAAAATATGGGCCTTTAAAGGGCAAATTGGTGGGCCTTTAAAGGGCTGGTCAAATTGGCCAAATTGGGTCATCTGATAGTTGAGAAAAATGAAATTCAAATTGGCAGATGGTCAAATTGGCCAAATTGGGTCATCTGATAGTTGAGAAAAATGAAATTGGGAATATTTGGGAGGTTTTGGAAATTTTTGGGAATTTTTAGAATTTTTGAAATTTTGCTCTAAGAAGGGGTATTTTGGTAATTTGGCTAATTTTGGTGATTTTGGGTAGTTTGGGTGTTTTCAAGGTGTTTGAAATGATTTTTGAACAAATTTGGGTAATTTGAGTAGATTTGGAAGTTTTGGCCAAATTTGGGGTCCCAAGGGTATGTAGGTAATTTGGGGGAGTTTAAGGGCAAAAGGCTAGGTTGGGTGTCATGGTAGAGTTTTAGTGCCAAACATAATCAGTAAGCCATGGACCAATGGAAACCCCATTTTGGGTCCTCTATGTAGTGTTCCTAGCTAAACCTTAGCCTAGGGCTAGTGGGTTTAGGTGACCACCTGCATGAGTCCCCCAAAAGTATCAAGGGATTAAAGCCTAGAAATTCTGGTTTAGAGTAGTAAGTAATTGTAAGTTTAAATGATTGCAAGTGAGTTCCTTAGCCCTAGACCAACACCCCGGGTCAAACCTAAGGTCAAGCAATCCTAAGGGTGACTCACCTTGAGCTCCCCCATAGTGACCCCACCTACAAAGTGCTAGAGGTTAGGACCAATATTTGGAACTTTAAGTTGAGTAAATAAGAGTGTAGAATTTCTAATGGTGAGGGTTCCTTATCTATTTTTCTAAGAATAGTCAATAAGAAATTCTAATGGTTAGACCTTATGCTACTAAAAAGGAAAAACTAAACCTCAATCAAAAGTGAGGTAAACACATGGACCCCCAATAGGTGTGGTGTGCTGGGAAAGCACACTGCGCGTATTGGCGTTGACCGATAAGATCAACAAAAACCAATACAATCTTCTAAGTCGACAGACCCGGAAGTATGTGTAGAGTTGCATGTGTGATTTGTTTCTGTTGGAGATTTACCAGGTGATTGTATGGTTGAAATCAAGGAGTAGGGACTCTCACTGGGGATCGGAGAGTGAATTTTGAGTTGTTAAATTTTAGGTATTTATAAAGGATGGGAGTCAGTATATAAGTGCTGACCCCAAGGTGGGAATTGAAATTTGGGTATCAACCCCGAATTAAGAATCAGATGCCACAGTCCATTAAAGGTGGTCTTGAAACTTATGTCAAAAGATGAGAATAGGATTGTGTGGGAGGACCAAATCGAGATGAAAAACACAGAGGCTCACATCCGGCTCAAAAGGGCAACAACAGTGTGGAAGATGGCAACCATTAAAGATATGTCTCCGAAAAGAAAGGATTGTACCAGTTTGAGTTACCACTGGGGAGTTATATTCTAACTGACATATGATAGAGAGAATATTTATGTCACATTTGGAAGGAAACTGCTAGGACTCACATCCAACCCAAGAGATGATGAAGAAAATATCTGCTACATTGAGGAGGAAAGCACTGGGACTCACATCCAACTTTAGAGGTAACAAGAAAATATATGCATCACATTAGGAAGGAAATAACCAAGAATCACATCCAACCCAAGTGGTGACAAGGAAATATATGTGTTACATTGAGAAAGAAAGCACCAGGACTCACATCCAACTTAAGAGGTAACAAGAAAATATATGTGTCACGTTAGGAAGAAAAGCACTAGGACTCACATCCAACCTAAGAGGTGACAAGAGAATATATGTGCTACATTGAGGAGGAAAGCACTCGGACTCACATCCAACTCAAGAGGTAACAAGAAAATATATGCGTCACGTTAGGAAGGAAAGCACTCGGACTCACATCCAACCCAAGAGGTAACAAGAAAATATGTGTGTCACATTAGGAAAGAAAGCACTAGGACTCACATCCAACTTAAGAGGTAACAAAAAAATATGTGCGTCACATTAGGAAGGAAAGCACTAGGACTCACATCCAACTTAAGAGGTAACAAAAAAATATGTGCGTCACATTAGGAAGGAAAGCACTAGGACTCACATCCAACTTAAGAGGTAACAAAAAAATATGTGCGTCACATTAGGAAGGAAAGCACTAGGACTCACATCCAACCCAAGCGGTGACAAGAAAATAAATGTGTTTATGTAAAAAATATGCAGATTTACACATGTGAATTTGTGGGGAATATTTGAAAGAATCGGAAGCCTTAACATCCATTGAAGGGGGCCTCATGCGGATCCTCGAAGAAATTGAAATTTAACGGAATCGGAAGCCTTAACATCCATTGAAGGGCGCCTCACACCGATCCTTGGTATTGACCCCAAGAGTCATATGAAAACAGTGTAGAGAGTTTGTGTTATTGAATTTTGTAGAAATGTATCATGTAAAATGGTTGATTTTGTTGAAGAAGATTTGTAGAGTTTTGTGGGGTTTTATGCAAAATGTGAAATTCTGCGGGTATGTGAAGGAGTTAATGCAGATAAAGATGGTTGTGCTTGTTGACCTCATTTGTAGTTGAGGTTTAGTTTTTCCTTTTTAGTAGCCTAAGGTCTAGCCATAGGATTTTCCTATAGGATTTTCCTACTGAACTAGGCTTGGAACCCTCACCATTAGAAATTCTACCTTCTTCTCTACTCAACTTGTAGTTCCACATGTTGCTCTCAACCTCTAAATACTTAGTAGGTGGGGTCATTGTGGGGGAAACTCAAGATGAGTCACCCTTAGGATTGCTAGACCTTAGGGTTGACCTTGGGTGTTGTTCTGGAGATAAGGCACTCACTACACTTATCTGTACCCACAATCACCCACAACCCTGAACTCAAATTTCTAACTTAGATCCCTTGATCTTTTGGGATACTCACGTAAATGGTCCCCTAAATCTACTAGCTCTGGGGCTATGGTCTAGCTAATACCACTATGTAGAGACCCAAAATGGGGTTTCCATTGGTCCATGGCTTACTTATGGTGGTTGGCACTCCAACTCTACCAAGATACCCAACCTACCCTTTTGCCCCTAAATTCCCCCAAATTACCTAGATACCCTTGGGACCCCAAAATTGGCCAAAATCTCCAAATCTAACCAAAATACCCAACTTATTCAAAAATCATTTCAAACACCTTGAAAGTACCAAACTACCAAAAATTACCAAAATTGGCCAAATTACCAAAATACCCCTCTTGGACCCAAAATCCCAAAAATTCCAAAAATTCCTAGAAAATCCCAATAAATCCTAAATATTCCAAATTTCATTTTTCTGAACTACCACATGACCCAATTTGGCCAATTTGATGATCTTTAAGCAAAATCCCCAAATTGCCCTTTAGAGAACCAAATTTCCCCAAATCCAACTCAAATGTCCACCAATTTGATCTAAATTGACCACAATTCCAATCCTAAACTTAAATTAACTTTTGATATGACCAAACTAAACAAAATACAAGCTCAATTGGTCCATGATTTGAGCCCAATTTTGATTTGGGTCAAAGCCCCAATTTTGACCATATGACTTAATCTCACCAAATTAAACCCATAGCCTAGTCAATTGGCCTCAATTAATGTTGAAAAATATTTATAACATTCATATACATCAAAATAAACCATCAATTGACATTGGTAAAGCCTCAAATCCATTTGATTTTGGCCTAAATCCAAAATTTCCAAATTTTGCCCCAAATTGGCTAAGTCCCCAAATTTCACCCAATTGATTGCCTTAACCTCCAAATTGGCATCCAATTCATGTTGAAAACTCTTCATGAGGTCCCTATTGACCATTTACAACAATCAATTTGGACTTAGCCCAACGATAACCCAAGCTAGACCCAAGCCTAGCCCAACATGACCAAATTGATTAAAGTTCAAAATTCCTTCAAATTGGCCCTTCAATTAGACTTAAAACCACTTCCATCCTTCACCAAAGTTGTTCCTTATGATCATCTACACCAAATGCAAAATTCAATCAGGCCAATTGATATTGCTAGCTAGGCCCAACTCAAGCTTTGGTCATTTGCACCCACTTGGACCCTTGCACTAAATGTGATCTAACCACCTTACAGCTACCAAATTAACTCCACCACAACCATTAGTTGAACCTAGTGACTAGTCCAAACACCATGAAACCACCTAAATCAAGCCATGGACCAAATATCCCACAAATTAAGGGATCTTATTTCCAAAAATGCACATGCTTAAGATATATTTGCCAAATCCAAGCACATTTGCTTTAAATTGCTGTGATGGATTCCTCTGGGTTTCCTGAGCTCCTAGCCACCTCCCCCTGGCCAGTCGGCCAGCCTAGTGGTCGGAAAAGCCCAAAACTGAGAGCCACTCCCATGGAACCTGACCCAAATCAAACTTAGAGGCCAGCTCATCCAAATTAAATTGAAGAGCTCCTCTGCCCTCCACCTAAGCACCACATT
>NW_018251328.1:182031-182261 GCF_001263595.1 Phalaenopsis equestris | reverse complement strand
ACCTGAAATCGAGCTTGGTCGAATTCACACCTAGACTTCACACCAAGGTCAGGGACTCAATCCCTAGCCTCCTTGGACCCCAACGAACGTGTCAAGCATCTCAGATCGAAGCTTCTCTTCTCAGATCCAAGGTATTGATTTTATTAAAACTCCTCCTCTATTTTAATTCTCCATTTAATTTGACTTAATTTAATTACATGATTACCATATGGTTGTGTCCGTCTCTATAA
>NW_018251328.1:181423-181932 GCF_001263595.1 Phalaenopsis equestris | reverse complement strand
GGCGGGGCACGGGATCCCTCTATCGGGGACGATGACGGGGAGCCGTTCGATCAAGCGTGTATCAAACGGACAGAGGAGATCGAGTCGGACTGCGCTTTGTGACGTGAATAGCGGGCCGAGTCAGGAGTAGGCAAGCTGCGTGGACGGCGGCGTCCAACCAGAGCGTGCCACACATGCTTTCGGAGTCGTCTTAGGATAAAGTGGCACGCGCGGTTTAAATATAAAAATAGGGGTATTTTCTTATTTATTATTCCCTAAAACTTCAAAAATACATAACTTTGTGTAGAAAAATCACAAAAATAAAATAAAAACACCCACTTGCTCAGTGAATAGAAGAGAATAATGTGGAATAAATTCAAGTCTATTTGATGCATAAAATATTTTTAATTAATTAAATACTACCTGGAATCATTTGATTCTCCATGCATATTGACACATCACCTTGGCTTAAAATTTTTACATATTGTAGCCTCTTTCTTGGGGAACATTCTCTGATTTTTCCAAAGTCA
>NW_018251328.1:179711-181019 GCF_001263595.1 Phalaenopsis equestris | reverse complement strand
TGATTTTTAAAGATAAATACCACTCTTAACACTTAAATGATTTTTAAAAATCAAAATACAACTCAAAAAATTATGAAACTTAGTTTTTTGAGTTCTCTGTGATCAGGGATATTTTATAAAAATAAAATTATATTTGAAATAAAAACTTGATTTTTAGCCTATTTTAAATATTTAAATAATTAAAAATTCATAAAAATCACAAAAATAGTAAAACTCATGGAAATGTTCTAAATAGCTTCTTAATTACTTAAAAATAATTAGAATATTTTTCCTGATTTTCTAAATAAAGATATTGAATTTTAAAGCTTAAAAATATTTTTTAAAAGGCTAAAATTTTTAAAAGGCTAAAAATAAGAATATTTTTTAAAAGGCTAAAAATAAGTTTTTTTCATTAAAATAATTTCAATAAATCAAAGAAAAATATGAAAAATATAAAATTTTCTTCTCTAAGTTCTCTGACTTTAGCGAGATTTTTCAAAAATATAAAACTTAATCTTCACAACTTGAAATACTTTATTTTTATTAAATAGCCCAGAATTTAAAATAATTCTAATAAATCACAAAAAATTCAAAAAATTGTCAAATTTGATCCAAAGGGTTCTCTGGTTTAGGTATACCTCCAGTAAAAATTTCAAGGGATTATAATTTACCTTTGTCAAGTTAGGAATTTTCTTTGAAAAATCCTATTTTTGCAATATAAATTAAATTAAATTTTGAAAAATCACATTTTCTCCTCTGATGTCTCAATTGACCCATGAATGAGGTAGGATAAAAATTTTAAAGTCATTTGAGTTGAATTTGACAAATTATGAAGTGTTAGAACCTTCGGGGCAAATGTTTAATTTTAGAAATTTTGCCTTAATTAACATTTAGGCTTAATTCAAGGAGGGAAAATGGGTAACCTCTGATCTTAATCAATTTAATTGATGTTTGAAACATAAAGGGGTTAATTGGTAGAAACCAATTTCTTTTTCCTCATTAAAAACATAAGTTAATAAATTTCTAAATCATTAAAAATTTGGAAGTCTATCAAAATTAAATGATCCTGGACTTAGGGGTATGACTTTTGAAGTCAATAACTAATCAACTTAATACCCCTATCTTGATTTTCAAATAAAATCCAAATCATGAATCATGATCACTTAAAACTTAACCCTTTAATTAGGACACTCACCTAGGTCTTAAGGACTTAGTGGTGACTTAAGCTAAATCAAAATTGATTAAATGTGGATTAGAAAAATAAACATAATTATATCAAACATCCTTGAAACACCACTAAGCCCAATTAGGATTAAAATTTGGCTAAGT